>NW_027225801.1:0-60083 GCF_038994185.2 Dermacentor albipictus | reverse complement strand
AACACGTTTTGGCACAAATTCTTGTGCGGGTGCTAAAAGAGCAGCATCGGCATGCTTTTCACGTCGTTTGGTAGAAATCCACGTGCGCGTTCTGCCAAAAGCAGCATTTGCATGCATATCGTGTGGTTTTGCAGAAAATTGCGTCCGCGTCTACCAAAAGATTCATGTGCTTGCTTAAAAGGCGTTTCGGCACAAATGCGTGTGTGGGTGCTAAAAAGAGCAGCATCGGCATGCTTTTCACGTCGTTTGGTAGAAATCCACGCGTGCATTCTGCCAAAGCACCATTTGCATGCATATCGTGTGGTTTTGCAGAAAACTGCATCCGCGCCTACCAAAAGATGCATGTGCATGCTTAAAACGCGTTTTGCCACAAATCCATGTGCGGGTGCTAAAAAGAGCAGTATCAGCATGCTTTTCACGTCGCTTGGTAGAAATCCACGTGCGCGTTCTGCCAAAAGCACCATTTGTATGCATATCGTGTGGTTTTGCAGAAAACTGCGTCCGCGTCTACCAAAAGATGCATGTGCATGCTTAAACGCGATTTGGGACAAATCCATGTGCGGGTGCTAAAAAGAGCAGCATCGGCATGCTTTTCACGTCGTTTGGTAGAAATCCACGTGCGCGTTCTGCCAAAAGCAGCATTTGCATGCATATGGTGCGGTTTTTGCAGAAAATTGCGTCCGCGTCTGCCAAAAGATGCATGTGCATGCTTAAAACGCGTTTTTGGCACAAATCCATGTGCGGGTGCTAAAAAGAGCAGCATCGGCATGCTTTTCGCGTCGTTTGGTAAAAATCCACGTGCGCGTTCTGCCAAAAGCACCATTTGCATGCATATCGTGCGGTTTTGCAGAAAACTGCGTCCGCGTCTCCCAAAAGATGCATGTGCATGCTTAAAACGCGTTTTGGCACAAATGCCTGAGCGGGTGCTAAAAAGAGCAGCATCGGGATGCTTTTCACGTCGTTTGGTAGAAATCCACGTGCGCGTTCTGCCAAAAGCACCATTTGCATGCATATCGTGTGGTTTTGCAGAAAACTGCATCCGCGTCTACCAAAAGATGCATGTGCATGCTTAAAACGCGTTTTGGCACAAATCCATGTGCGGGTGCTAAAAAGAGCAGGATCAGCATGCTTTTCACGTCGCTTGGTAGAAATCCACGTGCGCGTTCTGCCAAAAAGCACCATTTGTATGCATATCGTGTGTTTTGCAGAAAACTGCGTCCGCGTCTACCAAAAGATGCATGTGCATGCTTAAAACGCGTTTTGGCACAAATCCATGTGCGGGTGCTAAAAAGAGCAGCATCGGCATGCTTTTCTCGTCGCTTGGTAGAAAATCCATGTGCGCGTTCTGCCAAAAGCACTATTGTATGCATATCGTGTAGTTTTGCAGAAAACTGCGTCTCGCGTCTACCAAAAGAAGCATGTGCATGCTCAAAACGCGTTTTGGCACAAATGCGTGTGTGGGTGCTAAAAGAGCAGCATCGGCATGCTTTTCACGTCGTTTGTAGAAATCCACGTGTGTACTCTGCCAAAGCACCATTTGCATGCATATCGTGTGGTTTTGCAGAAAACTGCGTCCGCGTCTACCAAAAGAAGCATGTGCATGCTCAAAACGCGTTTTGGCACAAATGCGTGTGTGGGTGCTAAAAAGAGCAGCATCGGCATGCCTTTCACGTCCTTTGGTAGAAATCCACGTGTGCATTCTGCCAAAGCACCATTTGCGTGCATATCGTGTGGTTTTGCAGAAAACTGCATCCGCGTCTACCAAAAGATGCATGTGCATGCTTAAAACGCGTTTTGGCACAAATCCATGTGCGGGTGCTAAAAAGAGCAGCATCGGCATGCTTTTCACGTCGCTTGGTAGAAATCCACGTGCGCGTTCTGCCAAAAGCACCATTTGCATGCATATCGTTTGGTTTTGCAGATAACTGCGTCCGCGTCTACCAAAAGATGCATGTGCATGCTCAAAACACGTTTTGGCACAAATTCTTGTGCGGGTGCTAAAAAGAGCAGCATCGGCATGCTTTTCACGTCGTTTGGTAGAAATCCACCGTGCGCGTTCTGCCAAAAGCAGCATTTGCATGCATATCGTGTGGTTTTGCAGAAAATTGCGTCCGCGTCTACCAAAAGATTCATGTGCTTGCTTAAAAGGCGTTTCGGCACAAATGCGTGTGTGGGTGCTAAAAAGAGCAGCATCGGCATGCTTTTCACGTCGTTTGGTAGAAATCCACGCGTGCATTCTGCCAAAGCACCATTTGCATGCATATCGTGTGGTTTTGCAGAAAACTGCATCCGCGCCTACCAAAAGATGCATGTGCATGCTTTAAAACGCGTTTTGCCACAAATCCATGTGCGGGTGCTAAAAAGAGCAGTATCAGCATGCTTTTCACGTCGCTTGTAGAAATCCACGTGCGCGTTCTGCCAAAAGCACCATTTGTATGCATATCGTGTGGTTTTGCAGAAAACTGCGTCCGCGTCTACCAAAAGATGCATGTGCATGCTTAAACGCGATTTGGGACAATCCATGTGCGGGTGCTAAAAAGAGCAGCATCGGCATGCTTTTCACGTCGTTTGGTAGAAATCCACGTGCGCGTTCTGCCAAAAGCAGCATTTGCATGCATATGGTGCGGTTTTGCAGAAAATTGCGTCCGCGTCTGCCAAAAGATGCATGTGCATGCTTAAAAACGCGTTTTGGCACAAATCCATGTGCGGGTGCTAAAAAGCGCAGCATCGGCATGCTTTTCACGTCGTTTGGTAGAAATCCACGTGCGCCTTCTGCCAAAAGCACCATTTGCATGCATATCGTGTGGTTTTGCAGAAAACTGCATCCGCGTCTACCAAAAGATGCATGTGCATGCTAAAACGCGTTTTGGCACAAATCCATGTGCGGGTGCTACAAAGAGCAGCATCGGCATGCTTTTCACGTCGCTTGGTAGAAATCCACGTGCGCGTTCTGCCAAAAGCACCATTTGCATGCATATCGTGTGGTTTTGCAGAAAACTGCGTCCGCGTCTACCAAAAGATGCATGTGCATGCTCAAAACGCGTTTTGGCACAAACCCATGTGCGGGTGCTAAAAAGAGCAGCATCGGCATGCTTTTCACGTCGTTTGTTAGAAATCCACGTGCGCGTTCTGCCAAAAGCACCATTTGCATGCACATCGTGTTGTTTTGCAGAAAACTACATCCACGACTACCAAATATGCGTGTGCATGCGTAAAACGCTTTCTGGCACAAATCCTTGTGCGGGTGCTAAAAAGAGCAGCATCGGCATGCTCTTCACGTCGTTTGTTAGAAATCCACGTGCGCGTTCTGCCAAAAGCACATTTGCATGCATATCGTGTGGTTTTGCAGAAAACTGCGTCCGCGTCTACCAAAAGATGCATGTGCATGCTTAAAACGCGATTTGGGACAAATCCATGTGCGGGTGCTAAAAAGAGCAGCATCGGCTTGCTTTTCACGACGTTTGGTAGAAATCCACGTGTGCGTTCTGCCAAAAGCAGCATTTGCATGCATATCGTGTGGTTTTGCAGAAAACTGCGTCCGCGTCTACCAAAAGATGCATGTGCATGCTTAAAACGCGATTTGGGACAAATCCATGTGCGGATGCTAAAAAGAGCAGCATCGGCATGCTTTTCACGACGTTTGGTAGAAATCCACGTGCGCGTTCTGCCAAAAGCAGCATTTGCATGCATATCGTGCGGTTTTGCAGAAAATTGCGTCCGCGTCTACCAAAAGATGCATGTGCTTGCTTAAAACGCGTTTCGGCACAAATGCGTGTGCGGGTGCTAAAAAGAGCAGCATCGGCGTGCTTTTCACGTCGTTTGGTAGAAATCCACGCGTGCATTCTGCCAAAGCACCATTTGCATGCATATCGTGTGGTTTTGCAGAAAACTGCATCCGCGTCTACCAAAAGATGCATGTGCATGCTTAAAACGCGTTTTGGCACAAATTCATGTGCGGGTGCTAAAAAGAGCAGCATCAGCATGCTTTTCACGTCGCTTGGTAGAAATCCACGTGCGCGTTCTGCCAAAAGCACCATTTGTATGCATATCGTGTGGTTTTGCAGAAAACTGCGTCCGCGTCTACCAAAAGATGCATGTGCATGCTTAAAACGCGTTTTGGCACAAATCCATGTGCGGGTGCTAAAAAGAGCAGCATCGGCATGCTTTTCACGTCGCTTGGTAGAAATCCACGTGCGCGTTCTGCCAAAAGCAGCATTTGCATGCATATCGTGTGGTTTTGCAGAAAACTGCGTCCGCGTCTACCAAAGATGCATGTGCATGCTTAAAACGCGATTTGGGACAAATCCATGTGCGGGTGCTAAAAAGAGCAGCATCGCATGCTTTCACGTCGTTTGGTAGAAATCCACGTGCGCGTTCTGCCAAAAGCAGCATTTGCATGCATATCGTGTGGTTTTGCAGAAAATTGCGTCCGCGTCTACCAAAAGATTCATGTGCTTGCTTAAAACGCGTTTCGGCACAAATGCGTGTGTGGGTGCTAAAAAGAGCAGCATCGGCATGCTTTTCACGTCGTTTGGTAGAAATCCACGCGTGCATTCTGCAAAGCACCATTTGCATGCATATCGTGTGGTTTTGCAGAAAACTGCATCCGCGTCTACCAAAAGATGCATGTGCATGCTTAAAACGCGTTTTGGCACAAATCCATGTGCGGGTGCTAAAAGAGCAGCATCGGCATGCTTTTCACGTCGCTTGGTAGAAAATCCACGTGCGCGTTCTGCAAAAAGCACCATTGCATGCATATCGTGTGGTTTTGCAGAAAACTGCGTCCGCGTGTACAAAAGATGCATGTGCATGCTCAAAACGCGTTTTCGCACAAATCCATGTGCGGGTGCTAAAAAGAGCAGCATCGGCATGCTTTTCACGTCGTTTGTTAGAAATCCACGTGCGCGTTCTGCCAAAAGCACCATTTGCATGGATATCGTGTGGTTTTGCAGAAAAACTGCGTCCGGTTCTACCAAAAGAAGCATGTGCATGCTCAAAACGCGTTTTGGCACAAATGCGTGTGGTGGGTGCTAAAAAGAGCAGCATCGGCATGCTTTTCACGTCGTTTGGTAGAAATCCACGTGTGCATTCTGCCAAAGCACCATTTCCATGCATATCGTGTGGTTTGCAGAAAACTGCATCCGCGTCTACCAAAAGATGCATGTGCATGCTTAAAACGCGTTTTTGGCACAAATCCATGTGCGGGTGCTAAAAAGAGCAGCACGGCATGCTTTTCACGTCGCTTGGTAGAAATCCACGTGCGCCTTCTGCCAAAAGCACCATTTCCATGCATATCGTGTGGTTTTGCAGAAAACTGCATCCGCGTCTACAAAAGATGCATGTGCATGCTCAAAACGGTTTTGGCACAAATCCATGTGCGGGTGCCACAAAGAGCAGCATCGCCATGCTTTTCACGTCGCTTGGTAGAAATCCACGTGCGCGTTCTGCCAAAAGGACCATTTGCATGCACATCGTGTGGTTTTGCAGAAAACTGCGTCCGCGTCTCACCAAAGATGCATGTGCATGCTCAAAACGCGTTTTGGCACAAATCCATGTGCGGGTGCTAAAAAGAACAGCATCGACATGCTTTTCCACGTCGTTTGTTAGAAATCCACGTGCGCGTTCTGCAAAAGCACCATTTGCATGCATTATCGTGTTGTTTTGCAGAAAACTACATCCACGAATACCAAATATGCGTGTGCATGCGTAAAAATTGAGGACGCTTAAGCTTCGCCTTCAAGAGTGGGACGCGACAGCGTTCCCGTCGACCCGCCAGGGGTATAAGACCAATGCGCTACGGCACAGCAATCACTTACGATGCGCCCCGCATCGGACTTAGCGCCCACCTATCACGCGGTGAACGTCAAGCAACGCAGCGTTCGGCGCGACAACGAAACGTGCGCCTGAGCGAACGAAACGAACCAAAGAACTCGGTGTCTCGGAGGGGAAACGATCTACGCCAGCCAAACGTCGTGAACGGCACGGGCAGAGAGATAGATAGTAATCTAAACCGGAAGCACGGCGAGCGTCGTCAGGGGAGAGGGAGTCCCGCGACGCGCCTGGCAGCGGTCCCAATGCGCGCGCGGCACGCCTCCTGTCGGGGCAGCGCCGTACATTGAGAGAGGGGGTCTTCTGTGTTTGCCGCAAGATGGCTCTGCGTGTGCGGAAAGCGCAAAAGAAATGCAGCGGAAACGCACTTCGCAACTCGTGTAATTGTGACTTCTGTACGTTACATGTTCATAATTACCGATATACACCGCAGTATAACTTTCCACGGCTGGTTTCGAAGGCACACCGCATTCACTAGAGGTGCGTTTGCACCGCTTGGAAGCATCGAACTCGTGGCTGAGTGGTAGCGTCTCTGTCTCACACTCCGGAGACCCGGGTTCGATTCCCACCGGGCCAATCTTGGAAGTTGCTTTTTATTTATGAAGCGCCTGCCGTGATTTATCGCTCACGGTCAACGCCGCCGACTCCGACACCCGACGCCGACGACACCGGCTTTTCTGCGACACGAGCTCCTTAACGCTATCGCGTTAAAACGCTTTCTGGCACAAATCCTTGTGCGGGTGCTAAAAAGAGCAGCATCGGCATGCTCTTTTCCCAACGTCGTTTGGTAGGAAATCCACGTGCGCGTTCTGCCAAAAGCACCATTTGCATGCATATCGTGTGGTTTTGCAGAAATCTGCGTCCGCGTCTACCAAAAGATGCATGTGCATGCTTAAAACGCGATTTGGGACAAATCCATGTGCGGGTGCTAAAAAGAGCAGCATCGGCATGCTTTTCACGACGTTTGGTAGAAATCCACGTGTGCGTTCTGCCAAAAGCAGCATTTGCATGCATATCGTGTGGTTTTGCAGAAAACTGCGTCCGCGTCTACCAAAAGATGCATGTGCATGCTTAAAACGCGATTTGGGACAAATCCATGTGCGGATGCTAAAAAGAGCAGCATCGGTATGCTTTTCACGTCGTTTGGTAGAAATCCACGTGCGCGTTCTGCCAAAAGCAGCATTTGCATGCATATCGTGTGGTTTTGCAGAAAATTGCGTCCGCGTCTACCAAAAGATGCATGTGCTTGCTTAAAACGCGTTTCGGCACAAATGCGTGTATGGGTGCTAAAAAGAGCAGCATCGGCATGCTTTTCACGTCGTTTAGTAGAAATCCACGCGTGCATTCTGCCAAAGCACCATTTGCATGCATATCGTGTGGTTTTGCAGAAAACTGCATCCGCGTCTACCAAAAGATGCATGTGCATGCTTAAAACGCGTTTTGGCACAAATCCATGTGCGGGTGCTAAAAAGAGCAGCATCAGCATGCTTTTCACGTCGCTTGGTAGAAATCCACGTGCGCGTTCTCCCAAAAGCACCATTTGTATGCATATCGTGTGGTTTTGCAGAAAACTGTGTCCGCGTCTACCAAAAGATGCATGTGCATGCTTAAAACGCGTTTTGGCACAAATCCATGTGCGGGTGCTAAAAAGAGCAGCATCGGCATGCTTTTCACGTCGCTTGGTAGAAATCCACGTGCGCGTTCTGCCAAAAGCAGCATTTGCATGCATATCGTGTGGTTTTGCAGAAAACTGCGTCCGCGGCTACCAAAAGATGCATGTGCATGCTTAAAACGCGATTTGGGACAAATCCATGTGCGGGTGCTAAAAAGAGCAGCATCGGCATGCTTTTCACGTCGTTTGGTAGAAATCCACGTGCGCGTTCTGCCAAAAGCAGCATTTGCATGCATATCCTGTGGTTTTGCAGAAAATTGCGTCCGCGTCTACCAAAAGATGCATGTGCATGCTTAAAACGCGTTTTGGCACAAATCCATGTGCGGGTGCTAAAAAGAGCAGCATCGGCATGCTTTTCACGTCGTTTGGTAGAAATCCACGTGCGCGTTCTGCCAAAAGCACCATTTGCATGGATATCGTGTGGTTTTGCAGAAAACTGCGTCCGCGTCTACCAAAAGATGCATGTGCATGCTCAAAACGCGTTTTGGCACAAATGCCTGTGTGGGTGCTAAAAAGAGCAGCATCGGCCTGCTTTTCACGTCGTTTGGTAGAAATCCACGTGTGCATTCTGCCAAAGCACCATTTGCATGCATATCGTGTGTTTTTGCAGAAAACTGCATCCGCGTCTACCAAAAGATGCATGTGCATGCTTAAAACGCGTTTTGGCACAAATCCATGTGCGGGTGCTAAAAAGAGCAGCATCGGCATGCTCTTCACGTCGTTTGGTAGAAATCCACGTGCGCGTTCTGCCAAAAGCACCATTTGCATGCACATCGTGTGGTTTTGCAGAAAACTGCGTCCGCGTCTACCAAAAGATGCATGTGCATGCTCAAAACGCGATTTGGGACAAATCCATGTGCGGGTGCTAAAAAGAGCAGCATCGGCATGCTTTTCACGACGTTTGGTAGAAATCCACGTGTGCGTTCTGCCAAAAGCAGCATTTGCATGCATATCGTGTGGTTTTGCAGAAAACTGCGTCCGCCTCTACCAAAAGATGCATGTGCATGCTTAAAACGCGATTTGGGACAAATCCATGTGCGGATGCTTAAAAGAGCAGCATCGGCATGCTTTTCACGTCGTTTGGAAGAAATCCACGTGCGCGTTCTGCCAAAAGCAGCATTTGCATGCATATCGTGTGGTTTTGCAGAAAATTGCGTCCGCGTCTACCAAAAGATGCATGTGCTTGCTTAAAACGCGTTTCGGCACAAATGCGTGTGTGGGTGCTAAAAAGAGCAGCATCGGCATGCTTTTCACGTCGTTTGGTAGAAATCCACGCGTGCATTCTGCCAAAGCACCATTTGCATGCATATCGTGTGGTTTTGCAGAAAACTGCATCCGCGTCTACCAAAAGATGCATGTGCATGCTTAAAACGCGTTTTGGCACAAATCCATGTGCGGGTGCTAAAAAGAGCAGCATCGGCATGCTTTTCACGTCGCATGGTAGAAATCCACGTGCGCGTTCTGCCAAAAGCACCATTTGTATGCATATCGTGTGGTTTTGCAGAAAACTGCATCCGCGTCTACCAAAAGATGCATGTGCATGCTCAAAACGCGTTTTGGCACAAAATCATGTGCGGGTGCTAAAAAGAGCAGCATCGGCATGCTTTTCACGTCGCTTGGTAGAAATCCACGTGCGCGTTCTGCCAAAAGCAGCATTTGCATGCATATCGTGTGGTTTTGCAGAAAACTGCGTCCGCGTCTACCAAAAGATGCATGTGCATGCTTAAAACGCGTTTTGGCACAAATCCATGTGCGGGTGCTAAAAAGAGGAGCATCAGCATGCTTTTCACGTCGCTTGGTAGAAATCCACGTGCGCGTTCTGCCAAAAGCACCATCTGTATGCATATCGTGTGGTTTTGCAGAAAACTGCGTCCGCGGCTACCAAAAGATGCATGTGCATGCTTAAAACGCGATTTGGGACAAATCCATGTGCGGGTGCTAAAAAGAGCAGCATCGGCATGCTTTTCACGTCGTTTGGTAGAAATTCCACGTGCGCGTTCTGCCAAAAGCAGCATTTGCATGCATATCCTGTGGTTTTGCAGAAAATTGCGTCCGCGTCTACCAAAAGATTCATGTGCTTGCTTAAAACGCGTTTCGGCACAAATGCGTGTGTGGGTGCTAAAAAGAGCAGCATCGGCATGCTTTTCACGTCGTTTGGTAGAAATCCACGCGTGCATTCTGCCAAAGCACCATTTGCATGCATATCGTGTGGTTTTGCAGAAAACTGCATCCGCGTCTACCAAAAGATGCATGTGCACGCTTAAAACGCGTTTTGGCACAAATCCATGTGCGGGTGCTAAAAAGAGCAGCATCGGCATGCTTTTCACGTCGTTTGGTAGAAATCCACGTGCGCGTTCTGCCAAAAGCACCATTTGCATGGATATCGTGTGGTTTTGCAGAAAACTGCGTCCGCGTCTACCAAAAGATGCATGTGCATGCTTAAAACGCGATTTGGGACAAATCCATGTGCGGGTGATAAAAAGAGCAGCATCGGCATGCTTTTCACGTCGTTTGGTAGAAATTCCACGTGCGCGTTCTGCCAAAAGCAGCATTTGCATGCATATCCTGTGGTTTTGCAGAAAATTGCGTCCGCGTCTACCAAAAGATTCATGTGCTTGCTTAAAACGCGTTTCGGCACAAATGCGTGTGTGGGTGCTAAAAAGAGCAGCATCGGCATGCTTTTCACGTCGTTTGGTAGAAATCCACGCGTGCATTCTGCCAAAGCACCATTTGCATGCATATCGTGTGGTTTTGCAGAAAACTGCATCCGCGTCTACCAAAAGATGCATGTGCACGCTTAAAACGCGTTTTGGCACAAATCCATGTGCGGGTGCTAAATGAGCAGCATCGGCATGCTTTTCACGTCGTTTGGTAGAAATCCACGTGCGCGTTCTGCCAAAAGCACCATTTGCATGGATATCGTGTGGTTTTGCAGAAAACTGCGTCCGCGTCTACCAAAAGATGCATGTGCATGCTCAAAACGCGTTTTGGCACAAATGCCTGTGTGGGTGCTAAAAAGAGCAGCATCGGCATGCTTTTCACGTCGTTTGGTAGAAATCCACGTGTGCATTCTGCCAAAGCACCATTTGCATGCATATCGTGTGTTTTTGCAGAAAACTGCATCCGCGTCTACCAAAAGATGCATGTGCATGCTTAAAACGTGTTTTGGCACAAATCCATGTGCGGGTGCTAAAAAGAGCAGCATCGGCATGCTTTTCACGTCGCATGGTAGAAATCCACGTGCGCGTTCTGCCAAAAGCACCATTTGTATGCATATCGTGTGGTTTTGCAGAAAACTGCATCCGCGTCTACCAAAACATGCATGTGCATGCTCAAAACGCGTTTTGGCACAAATCCATGTGCGGGTGCTAAAAAGAGCAGCATCGGCATGCTCTTCACGTCGTTTGGTAGAAATCCACGTGCGCGTTCTGCCAAAAGCACCATTTGCATGCATATCGTGTGGTTTTGCAGAAATCTGCGTCCGCGTCTACCAAAAGATGCATGTGCATGCTTAAAACGCGATTTGGGACAAATCCATGTGCGGGTGCTAAAAAGAGCAGCATCGGCATGCTTTTCACGACGTTTGGTAGAAATCCACGTGTGCGTTCTGCCAAAAGCAGCATTTGCATGCATATCGTGTGGTTTTGCAGAAAACTGCGTCCGCGTCTACCAAAAGATGCATGTGCATGCTTAAAACGCGATTTGGGACAAATCCATGTGCGGATGCTAAAAAGAGCAGCATCGGTATGCTTTTCACGTCGTTTGGTAGAAATCCACGTGCGCGTTCTGCCAAAAGCAGCATTTGCATGCATATCGTGTGGTTTTGCAGAAAATTGCGTCCGCGTCTACCAAAAGATGCATGTGCTTGCTTAAAACGCGTTTCGGCACAAATGCGTGTATGGGTGCTAAAAAGAGCAGCATCGGCATGCTTTTCACGTCGTTTAGTAGAAATCCACGCGTGCATTCTGCCAAAGCACCATTTGCATGCATATCGTGTGGTTTTGCAGAAAACTGCATCCGCGTCTACCAAAAGATGCATGTGCATGCTTAAAACGCGTTTTGGCACAAATCCATGTGCGGGTGCTAAAAAGAGCAGCATCAGCATGCTTTTCACGTCGCTTGGTAGAAATCCACGTGCGCGTTCTCCCAAAAGCACCATTTGTATGCATATCGTGTGGTTTTGCAGAAAACTGCGTCCGCGTCTACCAAAAGATGCATGTGCATGCTTAAAACGCGTTTTGGCACAAATCCATGTGCGGGTGCTAAAAAGAGCAGCATCGGCATGCTTTTCACGTCGCTTGGTAGAAATCCACGTGCGCGTTCTGCCAAAAGCAGCATTTGCATGCATATCGTGTGGTTTTGCAGAAAACTGCGTCCGCGGCTACCAAAAGATGCATGTGCATGCTTAAAACGCGATTTGGGACAAATCCATGTGCGGGTGCTAAAAAGAGCAGCATCGGCATGCTTTTCACGTCGTTTGGTAGAAATCCACGTGCGCGTTCTGCCAAAAGCAGCATTTGCATGCATATCCTGTGGTTTTGCAGAAAATTGCGTCCGCGTCTACCAAAAGATGCATGTGCATGCTTAAAACGCGTTTTGGCACAAATCCATGTGCGGGTGCTAAAAAGAGCAGCATCGGCATGCTTTTCACGTCGTTTGGTAGAAATCCACGTGCGCGTTCTGCCACAAGCACCATTTGCATGGATATCGTGTGGTTTTGCAGAAAACTGCGTCCGCGTCTACCAAAAGATGCATGTGCATGCTCAAAACGCGTTTTGGCACAAATGCCTGTGTGGGTGCTAAAAAGAGCAGCATCGGCCTGCTTTTCACGTCGTTTGGTAGAAATCCACGTGTGCATTCTGCCAAAGCACCATTTGCATGCATATCGTGTGTTTTTGCAGAAAACTGCATACGCGTCTACCAAAAGATGCATGTGCATGCTTAAAACGCGTTTTGGCACAAATCCATGTGCGGGTGCTAAAAAGAGCAGCATCGGCATGCTCTTCACGTCGTTTGGTAGAAATCCACGTGCGCGTTCTGCCAAAAGCACCATTTGCATGCACATCGTGTGGTTTTGCAGAAAACTGCGTCCGCGTCTACCAAAAGATGCATGTGCATGCTCAAAACGCGATTTGGGACAAATCCATGTGCGGGTGCTAAAAAGAGCAGCATCGGCATGCTTTTCACGACGTTTGGTAGAAATCCACGTGTGCGTTCTGCCAAAAGCAGCATTTGCATGCATATCGTGTGGTTTTGCAGAAAACTGCGTCCGCCTCTACCAAAAGATGCATGTGCATGCTTAAAACGCGATTTGGGACAAATCCATGTGCGGATGCTTAAAAGAGCAGCATCGGCATGCTTTTCACGTCGTTTGGAAGAAATCCACGTGCGCGTTCTGCCAAAAGCAGCATTTGCATGCATATCGTGTGGTTTTGCAGAAAATTGCGTCCGCGTCTACCAAAAGATGCATGTGCTTGCTTAAAACGCGTTTCGGCACAAATGCGTGTGTGGGTGCTAAAAAGAGCAGCATCGGCATGCTTTTCACGTCGTTTGGTAGAAATCCACGCGTGCATTCTGCCAAAGCACCATTTGCATGCATATCGTGTGGTTTTGCAGAAAACTGCATCCGCGTCTACCAAAAGATGCATGTGCATGCTTAAAACGCGTTTTGGCACAAATCCATGTGCGGGTGCTAAAAAGAGCAGCATCGGCATGCTTTTCACGTCGCATGGTAGAAATCCACGTGCGCGTTCTGCCAAAAGCACCATTTGTATGCATATCGTGTGGTTTTGCAGAAAACTGCATCCGCGTCTACCAAAAGATGCATGTGCATGCTCAAAACGCGTTTTGGCACAAAATCATGTGCGGGTGCTAAAAAGAGCAGCATCGGCATGCTTTTCACGTCGCTTGGTAGAAATCCACGTGCGCGTTCTGCCAAAAGCAGCATTTGCATGCATATCGTGTGGTTTTGCAGAAAACTGCGTCCGCGTCTACCAAAAGATGCATGTGCATGCTTAAAACGCGTTTTGGCACAAATCCATGTGCGGGTGCTAAAAAGAGGAGCATCAGCATGCTTTTCACGTCGCTTGGTAGAAATCCACGTGCGCGTTCTGCCAAAAGCACCATCTGTATGCATATCGTGTGGTTTTGCAGAAAACTGCGTCCGCGGCTACCAAAAGATGCATGTGCATGCTTAAAACGCGATTTGGGACAAATCCATGTGCGGGTGCTAAAAAGAGCAGCATCGGCATGCTTTTCACGTCGTTTGGTAGAAATTCCACGTGCGCGTTCTGCCAAAAGCAGCATTTGCATGCATATCCTGTGGTTTTGCAGAAAATTGCGTCCGCGTCTACCAAAAGATTCATGTGCTTGCTTAAAACGCGTTTCGGCACAAATGCGTGTGTGGGTGCTAAAAAGAGCAGCATCGGCATGCTTTTCACGTCGTTTGGTAGAAATCCACGCGTGCATTCTGCCAAAGCACCATTTGCATGCATATCGTGTGGTTTTGCAGAAAACTGCATCCGCGTCTACCAAAAGATGCATGTGCACGCTTAAAACGCGTTTTGGCACAAATCCATGTGCGGGTGCTAAAAAGAGCAGCATCGGCATGCTTTTCACGTCGTTTGGTAGAAATCCACGTGCGCGTTCTGCCAAAAGCACCATTTGCATGGATATCGTGTGGTTTTGCAGAAAACTGCGTCCGCGTCTACCAAAAGATGCATGTGCATGCTTAAAACGCGATTTGGGACAAATCCATGTGCGGGTGATAAAAAGAGCAGCACGGCATGCTTTTCACGTCGTTTGGTAGAAATTCCACGTGCGCGTTCTGCCAAAATGCAGCATTTGCATGCATATCCTGTGGTTTTGCAGAAAATTGCGTCCGCGTCCTACCAAAAGATTCATGTGCTTGCTTAAAACGCGTTTCGGCACAAATGCGTGTGTGGGTGCTAAAAAGAGCAGCATCGGCATGCTTTTCACGTCGTTTGGTAGAAATCCACGCGTGCATTCTGCCAAAGCACCATTTGCATGCATATCGTGTGTTTTGCAGAAAACTGCATCCGCGTCTACAAAAGATGCATGTGCACGCTTAAAACGCGTTTTGGCACAAATCCATGTGCGGGTGCTAAATGAGCAGCATCGGCATGCTTTTCACGTCGTTTGGTAGAAGTCCACCTGCGCGTTCTGCCAAAAGCACCATTTGCATGGATATCGTGTGGTTTTGCAGAAAACTGCGTCCGCGTCTACCAAAAGATGCATGTGCATGCTGAAAACGCGTTTTGGCACAAATGCCTGTGTGGGTGCTAAAAAGAGCAGCATCGGCATGCTTTTCACGTCGTTGGTAGAAATCCACGTGTGCATTCTGCCAAAGCACCATTTGCATGCATATCGTGTGTTTTTGCAGAAAACTGCATCCGCGTCTACCAAAAGATGCATGTGCATGCTTAAAACGCGTTTTGGCACAAATCCATGTGCGGGTGCTAAAAAGAGCAGCATCGGCATGCTTTCACGTCGCATGGTAGAAATCCACGTGCGCGTTCTGCCAAAAGCACCATTTGTATGCATATCGCGTGGTTTTGCAGAAAACTGCATCCGCGTCTACCAAAACATGCATGTGCATGCTCAAAACGCGTTTTGGCACAAATCCATGTGCGGGTGCTAAAAAGAGCAGCATCGGCATGCTTTTCACGTCGCTTGGTAGAAATCCACGTGCGCGTTCTGCCAAAAGCAGCATTTGCATGCATATCGTGTGGTTTTGCAGAAAACTGCGTCCGCGTCTACCAAAAGATGCATGTGCATGCTTAAAACGCGTTTTGGCACAAATCCATGTGCGGGTGCTAAAAAGAGCAGCATCAGCATGCTTTTCACGTCGCTTGGTAGAAATCCACGTGCGCGTTCTGCCAAAAGCACCATCTGTATGCATATCGTGTGGTTTTGCAGAAAACTGCGTCCGCGGCTACCAAAAGATGCATGTGCATGCTTAAAACGCGATTTGGGACAAATCCATGTGCGGGTGCTAAAAAGAGCAGCATCGGCATGCTTTTCACGTCGTTTGGTAGAAATTCCACGTGCGCGTTCTGCCAAAAGCAGCATTTGCATGCATATCCTGTGGTTTTGCAGAAAATTGCGTCCGCGTCTACCAAAAGATTCATGTGCTTGCTTAAAACGCGTTTCGGCACAAATGCGTGTGTGGGTGCTAAAAAGAGCAGCATCGGCATGCTTTTCACGTCGTTTGGTAGAAATCCACGCGTGCATTCTGCCAAAGCACCATTTGCATGCATATCGTGTGGTTTTGCAGAAAACTGCATCCGCGTCTACCAAAAGATGCATGTGCACGCTTAAAACGCGTTTTGGCACAAATCCATGTGCGGGTGCTAAAAAGAGCAGCATCGGCATGCTTTTCACGTCGTTTGGTAGAAATCCACGTGCGCGTTCTGCCAAAAGCACCATTTGCATGGATATCGTGTGGTTTTGCAGAAAACTGCGTCCGCGTCTACCAAAAGATGCATGTGCATGCTCAAAACGCGTTTTGGCACAAATGCCTGTGTGGGTGCTAAAAAGAGCAGCATCGGCATGCTTTTCACGTCGTTTGGTAGAAATCCACGTGTGCATTCTGCCAAAGCACCATTTGCATGCATATCGTGTGTTTTTGCAGAAAACTGCATCCGCGTCTACCAAAAGATGCATGTGCATGCTTAAAACGCGTTTTGGCACAAATCCATGTGCGGGTGCTAAAAAGAGCAGCATCGGCATGCTCTTCACGTCGTTTGGTAGAAATCCACGTGCGCGTTCTGCCAAAAGCACCATTTGCATGCACATCGTGTGGTTTTGCAGAAAACTGCGTCCGCGTCTACCAAAAGATGCATGTGCATGCTCAAAACGCGATTTGGGACAAATCCATGTGCGGGTGCTAAAAAGAGCAGCATCGGCATGCTTTTCACGACGTTTGGTAGAAATCCACGTGTGCGTTCTGCCAAAAGCAGCATTTGCATGCATATCGTATGGTTTTGCAGAAAACTGCGTCCGCGTCTACCAAAAGATGCATGTGCATGCTTAAAACGCGATTTGGGACAAATCCATGTGCGGATGCTTAAAAGAGCAGCATCGGCATGCTTTTCACGTCGTTTGGAAGAAATCCACGTGCGCGTTCTGCCAAAAGCAGCATTTGCATGCATATCGTGTGGTTTTGCAGAAATTTGCGTCCGCGTCTACCAAAAGATGCATGTGCTTGCTTAAAACGCGTTTCGGCACAAATGCGTGTGTGGGTGCTAAAAAGAGCAGCATCGGCATGCTTTTCACGTCGTTTGGTAGAAATCCACGCGTGCATTCTGCCAAAGCACCATTTTCATGCATATCGTGTGGTTTTGCAGAAAACTGCATCCGCGTCTACCAAAAGATGCATGTGCATGCTTAAAACGCGTTTTGGCACAAATCCATGTGCGGGTGCTAAAAAGAGCAGCATCGGCATGCTTTTCACGTCGCTTGGTAGAAATCCACGTGCGCGTTCTGCCAAAAGCACCATTTGTATGCATATCGTGTGGTTTTGCAGAAAACTGCGTCCGCGTCTACCAAAAGATGCATGTGCATGCTCAAAACGCGTTTTGGCACAAATCCATGTGCGGGTGCTAAAAAGAGCAGCATCGGCATGCTTTTCACGTCGCTTGGTAGAAATCCACGTGCGCGTTCTGCCAAAAGCAGCATTTGCATGCATATCGTGTGGTTTTGCAGAAAACTGCGTCCGCGTCTACCAAAAGATGCATGTGCATGCTCAAAACGCGATTTGGGACAAATCCATGTGCGGGTGCTAAAAAGAGCAGCATCGGCATGCTTTTCACGTCGTTTGGTAGAAATCCACGTGTGCATTCTGCCAAAGCACCATTTGCATGCATATCGTGTGTTTTTGCAGAAAACTGCATCCGCGTCTACCAAAAGATGCATGTGCATGCTTAAAACGCGTTTTGGCACAAATCCATGTGCGGGTGCTAAAAAGAGCAGCATCGGCATGCTTTTCACGTCGCTTGGTAGAAATCCACGTGCGCGTTCTGCCAAAAGCACCATTTGCATGCATATCGTGTGGTTTTGCAGAAAACTGCGTCCGCGTCTACCAAAAGATGCATGTGCATGCTCAAAACGCGTTTTGGCACAAATCCATGTGCGGGTGCTAAAAAGAGCAGCATCGGCATGCTTTTCACGTCGTTTGTTAGAAATCCACGTGCGCGTTCTGCCAAAAGCATCATTTGCATGCATATCGTGTGGTTTTGCAGAAAACTGCGTCCGCGTCTACCAAAAGATGCATGTGCATGCTCAAAACGCGTTTTGCCACAAATGCGTGTGTGGGTGCTAAAAAGAGCAGCATCGGCATGCTTTTCGCGTCGTTTGGTAGAAATCCATGTGTGCATTCTGCCAAAGCACCATTTGCATGCATATCGTGTGGTTTTGCAGAAAACTGCATCCGCATCTACCAAAAGATGCATGTGCATGCTTAAAACGCGTTTTGGCACAAATCCATGTGCGGGTGCTACAAAGAGCAGCATCGGCATGCTTTTCACGTCGTTTGTTAGAAATCCACGTGCGCGTTCTGCCAAAAGCACCATTTGCATGCATATCGTGTTGTTTTGCAGAAAACTACATCCACGACTACCAAATATGCGTGTGCATGCGTAAAACGCTTTCTGGCACAAATCCTTGTGCGGGTGCTAAAAAGAGCAGCATCGGCATGCTCTTCACGTCGTTTGGTAGAACTCCACGTGCGCGTTCTGCCAAAAGCACCATTTGCATGCATATCGTGTGGTTTTGCAGAAAACTGCGTCCGCGTCTACCAAAAGATGCATGTGCATGCTTAAAACGCGTTTCGGCACAAATGCGTGTGTGGGTGCTAAAAAGAGCAGCATCGGCATGCTTTTCACGTCGTTTGGTAGAAATCCACGCGTGCATTCTGCCAAAGCACCATTTGCATGCATATCGTGTGGTTTTGCAGAAAACTGCATCCGCGTCTACCAAAAGATGCATGTGCATGCTTAAAACGCGTTTTGGCACAAATCCATGTGCGGGTGCTAAAAAGAGCAGCATCAGCATGCTTTTCACGTCGCTTGGTAGAAATCCACGTGCGCGTTCTGCCAAAAGCACCATTTGCATGCATATCGTGTGGTTTTGCAGAAAACTGTGTCCGCGTCTACCAAAAGATGCATGTGCATGCTTAAAACGCGTTTTGGCACAAATCTATGTGCGGGTGCTAAAAAGAGCAGCATCGGAATGCTTTTCACGTCGCTTGGTAGAAATCCACGTGCGCGTTCTGGCAAAAGCAGCATTTGCATGCATATCGTGTGGTTTTGCAGAAAACTGCGTCCGCGTCTACCAAAAGATGCATGTGCATGCTTAAAACGCGATTTGGGACAAATCCATGTGCGGGTGCTAAAAAGAGCAGCATCGGCATGCTTTTCACGTCGTTTGGTAGAAATCCACGTGCGCGTTCTGCCAAAAGCACATTTGCATGCATATCCTGTGGTTTTGCAGAAAATTGCGTCCGCGTCTACCAAAAGATTCATGTGCTTGCTTAAAACGCGTTTCGGCACAAATGCGTGTGTGGGTGCTAAAAAGAGCAGCATCGGCATGCTTTTCACGTCGTTTGGTAGAAATCCACGCGTGCATTCTGCCAAAAGCACCATTTGCATGGATATCGTGTGGTTTTGCAGAAAACTGCGTCCGCGTCTACCAAAAGAAGCATGTGCATGCTCAAAACGCGTTTTGGCACAAATGCGTGTGTGGGTGCTAAAAAGAGCAGCATCGGCATGCTTTTCACGTCGTTTGGTA
Source organism: Dermacentor albipictus (assembly GCF_038994185.2). Taxonomy (NCBI): domain Eukaryota; kingdom Metazoa; phylum Arthropoda; class Arachnida; order Ixodida; family Ixodidae; genus Dermacentor; species Dermacentor albipictus. The sequence continues at coordinate 40,774 of NW_027225801.1, read as the reverse complement.
GAAATCCACGTGTGCATTCTGCCAAATTACCATTTGCATGCATATCGTGTGGTTTTGCAGAAAACTGCATCCGCGTCTACCAAAAGATGCATGTGCATGCTTAAAACGCGTTTTGGCACAAATCCATGTGCGGGTGCTAAAAAGAGCAGCATCGGCATGCTTTTCACGTCGCTTGGTAGAAATCAACATGCGCGTTCTGCCAAAAGCACCATTTGCATACATATCGTGTGGTTTTGCAGAAAACTGCGTCCGCGTCTACCAAAAGATGCATGTGCATGCTCAAAACACGTTTTGGCACAAATCCATGTGCGGGTGCTAAAAAGAGCAGCATCGGCATGCTTTTCACGTCGTTTCTTAGAAATCCACGTGCGCGTTCTGCCAAAAGCACCATTTGTATGCATATCGTGTAGTTTTGCAGAAAACTGCGTCCGCGTCTACCAAAAGATGCATGTGCATGCTTAAAACGCGTTTTGGCACAAATCCATGTGCGGGTGCTAAAAAGAGCAGCATCGGCATGCTTTTCGCGTCGTTTGGTAGAAATCCACGTGCGCGTTCTGCCAAAAGCACCATTTGCATGGATATCGTGTGGTTTTGCAGAAAACTGCGTCCGCGTCTACCAAAAGATGCATGTGCATGCTCAAAACGCGTTTTGGCACAAATGCGTGTGTGGGTGCAAAAAGAGCAGCATCGGCATGCTTTTCACGTCGTTTGGTAGAAATCCACGTGTGCATTCTGCCAAAGCACCATTTGCATGCATATCGTGTGGTTTTGCAGAAAACTGCATCTGCGTCTACCAAAAGATGCATGTGCATGCTTAACACGCGTTTTGGCACAAATCCATGTGCGGGTGCTAAAAAGAGCAGCATCGGCATGCTTTTCACGTCCCTTGGTAGAAATCCACGTGCGCGTTCTGCCAAAAGCACCATTTGCATGCATATCGTGTGGTTTGCAGAAAACTGCGTCCGCGTCTACCAAAAGATGCATGTGCATGCTTAAAACGCGTTTTGCCACAAATCCATGTGCGGGTGCTAAAAAGAGCAGCATCAGCATGCTTTTCACGTCGCTTGGTAGAAATCCACGTGCGCGTTCTGCCGAAAGCACCATTTGTATGCATATCGTGTGGTTTTGCAGAAAACTGCGTCCGCGTCTACCAAAAGAAGCATGTGCATGCTCAAAACGCGTTTTGGCACAAATGCGTGTGTGGGTGCTAAAAAGAGCAGCATCGGCATGCTTTTCACGTCGTTTGTTAGAAATCCCCGTGCGCGTTCTGCCAAAAGCATCATTTGCATGCATATCGTGTGGTTTTGCTGAAAACTGCATCCGCGTCTACCAAAAGATGCATGTGCATGCTTAAAACGCGTTTTGCCACAAATCCATGTGCGGGTGCTAAAAAGAGCAGCATCAGCATGCTTTTCACGTCGTTTGGTAGAAATCCACGTGCGCGTTCTGCCAAAAGCACCATTTGCATGCATATCGTGTGGTTTTGCAGAAAACTTCATCCGCGTCTACCAAAAGATGCATGTGCATGCTTAAAACGCGTTTTGGCACAAATCCATGTGCGGGTGCTAAAAAGAGCAGCATCGGCGTGCTTTTCACGTCGTTTGGTAGAAATCCACGTGCGCGTTCTGCCAAAAGCACCATTTGCATGCATATCGTGTGGTTTTGAAGAAAACACGTCCGCGTCTACCAAAGGATGCATGCGCATGCTTAAAACGTGTTTTGGCACAAATCCATGTGCGGGTGCTAAAAAGAGCACCATCGGCGTGCTTTTCACGTCGTTTGGTAGAAATCCACGTGCGCGTTCTGCCAAAAGCACCATTTGCATGCATATCGTGTGGTTTTGAAGAAAACTACGTCCGCGTCTACCAAAAGATGCATGTGCTTGCTTAAAACGCGTTTTGGGACAAATCCAAGTGCGGGTGCTAAAAAGAGCAGCATCGGCATGCTTTTCGCGTCGTTTTGTAGAAATCCACGTGCGCGTTCTGCTAAAAGCACCATTTGCATGCATATCGTGGGGTTTTGCAGAAAATTGCGTCCGCGTCTAACAAAAGATGCATGTGCATGCTTAAAACGCGTTTTGGGACAAATCCATGTGCGGGTGCTAAAAAGAGCAGCATCGGCATGCTTTTCACGTCGCTTGGTAGAAATCCACGAGCGCGTTCTGCCAAAAGCACCATTTGCATGCATATCGTGTGGTTTTGTAGAAAACTGCGTCCGCGTCTACCAAAAGATGCATGTGCATGCTTGAAACGCGTTTTGGCACAAATCTATGTGCGGTTGTTAAAAAGAGCAGCATCGGCATGCTTTTCGCGTCGTTTGGTAGAAATCCACGTGCGCGTTCTGCCAAAAGCACCATTTGCATGCATATCGTGTGCTTTTGCAGAAAACTGCATCCACGTCTACCAAAAGATGCATGTGCATGCTTAAAACGCGTTTTGGCACAAATCCATGTGCGGGTGCTAAAAAGAGCAGCATCGGCATGCTTTTCACGTCGTTTGGTTGAAATCCACGTGCGCGTTCTGCCAAAAGCACCATTTGCATGGATATCGTGTGGTTTAGCAGAAAACTGCGTCCGCGTCTACCAAAAGATGCATGTGCATGCTTAAAACGCGTTTTGGCACAAATCCATGTGCGGGTGCTAAAAAGAGCAGCATCGGCATGCTTTTCACGTCGTTTGGTAGAAATCCACGTGCGCGTTCTGCCAAAAGCACCATTTGCATGCATATCGTGTGGTTTTGCAGAAAACTGCGACCGCGTCTACCAAAAGATGCATGTACATGCTTAAAACGTGTTTTGGCGTAAATCCATGTGCGGGTGCTAAAAAGAGCAGCATCGGCGTGCTTTTCACGTCGTTTGGTAGAAATCCACGTGAGCGTTCTGCCAAAAGCACCATTTGCATGCATATCGTGTGGTTTTGCAGAAAACTGCGTCTGCGTCTACCAAAAGATGCATGTGCATGCTTAAAACGCGTTTTGGGACAAATCCATGTGCGGGTGCTTAAAAGAGCAGCATCGGCATGCTTTTCACGTCGTTTGGTAGAAATCCACGTGGTCGTTCTCCCAAAAGCACCATTTGCATGCATATCGTGTGGTTTTGCAGAAAACTGCATCCGCGTCTACCAAAAGATGCATGTGCATGCTTAAAACGCGTTTTGGCACAAATCCATGTGCGGGTGCTAAAAAGAGCAGCATCGGCATGCTTTTCACGTCGCTTGGTAGAAATCCACGTGCGCGTTCTGCCAAAAGCACGATTTGCATGCATATCGTGTGGTTTTGCAGAAAACTGCGTCCGCGTCTACCAAAAGATGCATGTGCATGCTCAAAACGCGTTTTGGCACAAATCCATGTGCGGGTGCTAAAAAGGGATGCATCGGCATGCTTTTCACGTCGTTTGGTGGAAATCCACGTGCGCGTTCTGCCAAAAGCACCATTTGCAAGCATATCGTGTGGTTTTGCAGAAAACTGCATCCGCGTCTACCAAAAGATGCATGTGCATGCTCAAAACGCGTTTTGGCACAAATGCATGTGTGGGTGCTAAAAAGAGCAGCATCGGCATGCTTTTCACGTCGCTTGGTTGAAATCCACGCGCGCGTTCTGCCAAATGCACCATTTGCATGCATATCCTGTGGTTTTGCAGAAAACTGCGTCCGCGTCTACCAAAACATGCATGTGCATGCTTAAAACGCGTTTTGGCACAAATCCATGTGCGGGTGCTAAAAAGAGCAGCATCGGCATGCTTTTCACGTCGTTTGGTTGAAATCCACGTGCGCGTTCTGCCAAAAGCACCCTTTGCATGGATATCGTGTGGTTTTGCAGAAAACTGCGTCCGCGTCTACCAAAAGATGCATGTGCATGCTTAAAAATCGTTTTGGCACAAATCCATGTGCGTGTGGTAAAAAGAGCAGCATCGGCATGCTTTTCACGTCGTTTGGTTGAAATCCACGTGCGCGTTCTGCCAAAAGCACCATTTGCATGGATATCGTGTGGTTTTGCAGAAAACTGCGTCCGCGTCTACCAAAAGATGCATGTGCATGCTCAAAACGCGTTTTGGCACAAATCCATGTGCGGGTGCTAAAAAGAGAAGCATCGGCATGCTTTTCACGTCGCTTGGTAGAAATCCATGTGCGCGTTCTGCCAAAAGCACCATTTGCATGCGTATCGTGTGGTTTTGCAGAAAGCTGCGTCCCCGTCTACCAAAAGATGCATGTGCATGCTTAAAACGCGTTTTGGCACAAATCCATGCGCGGGTGCTAAAAAGAGCAGCATCGGCATGCTTTTCACGTCGTTTGGTAGAAATCCACGAGCGCGTTCTGCCAAAAGCACCATTTGCATGCATATCGTGTGGTTTTGCAGAAAACAACGTCCGCGTCTAATAAAAGATGCGTATGCTTGCTTAAAACGCGTTTTGGCACAAATCTATGTGCGGGTGCTAAAAAGAGCAGCATCGGCATGCTTTTCACGTCGTTTGGTAGAAATCCACGTGCTCGTTCGGCCAAAAGCACCATTTGCATGCATATCGTGTGGTTTTGCAGAAAACTGCGTCCGCGTCTACCAAAAGATGCATGTGCATGCGTAAAACGCGTTTTGGCACAAATCCATGTGCGTGTACTAAAGAGAGCCCCATCGGCATGCTTTTCACGTCGTTTGGTAGAAATCCACGTGCGCGTTCTGCCAAAAGCACCATTTGCATGCATATCGTGTGGTTTTGCAGAAAACTGCATCCGCGTCTACCAAAAGATGCATGTGCATGCTTAAAATGCGTTTTGGCACAAATCCATGTGCGCGTGCTAAAAAGAGCAGCATCGGCATGCTTTTCACGTCGTTTGGTAGACATCCACGTGCACGTTCTGTCAAAAACACCATGTGCATGGATATCGTGTGGTTTTGCAGAAAACTGCGTCCGCATCTACCAAAAGATGCATGTGCATGCCTAAAACGCGTTTTGGCACAAATCCATGTGCGGGTGCTAAAAAGAGCAGCATCGGCATGCTTTTCACGTCGTTTGGTAGAAATCCACGTGCGCGTTCTGCCAAAAGCACCCTTAGCATGCATGTCGTGTGGTTTTGCAGAAAACTGCGTCCGCGTCTACCAAAAGATGCATGTGCATGCTCAAAACGCGTTTTGGCACAAATCCATGTGCGGGTGCTAAAAAGGGATGCATCGGCATGCTTTTCACGTCGTTTGGTGGAAATCCACGTGCGCGTTCTGCCAAAAGCACCGTTTGCAAGCATATCGTGTGGTTTTGCAGAAAACTGCATCCGCGTCTACCAAAAGATGCATGTGCATGCTCAAAACGCGTTTTGGCACAAATGCATGTGTGTGTGCTAAAAAGAACAGCATCGGCATGCTTTTCACGTCGCTTGGTTGAAATCCACGCGCGCGTTCTGCCAAATGCACCATTTGCATGCATATCCTGTGGTTTTGCAGAAAACTGCGTCCGCGTCTACCAAAAGATGCATGTGCATGCTTAAAACGCGTTATGGCACAAATCCATGTGCGGGTGCTAAAAAGAGCAGCATCGGCATGCTTTTCACGTCGTTTGGTTGAAATCCACGTGCGCGTTCTGCCAAAAGCACCCTTTGCATGGATATCGTGTGGTTTTGCAGAAAACTGCGTCCGCGTCTACCAAAAGATGCATGTGCATGCTTAAAACGCGTTTTGGCACAAATGCATGTGCGTGTGCTAAAAAGAGCAGCATCGGCATGCTTTTCACGTCGTTTGGTTGAAATCCACGTGCGCGTTCTGCCAAAAGCACCATTTGCATGGATATCGTGTGGTTTTGCAGAAAACTGCGTCCGCGTCTACCAAAAGATGCATGTGCATGCTCAAAACGCCTTTTGGCACAAATCCATGTGCGGGTGCTAAAAAGAGAAACATCGGCATGCTTTTCACGTCGCTTGGTAGAAATCCATGTGCGCGTTCTGCCAAAAGCACCATTTGCATGCGTATCGTGTGGTTTTGCAGAAAGCTGCGTCCGCGTCTACCAAAAGATGCATGTGCATGCTTAAAACGCGTTTTGGCACAAATCCATGCGCGGGTGCTAAAAAGAGCAGCATCGGCATGCTTTTCACGTCGTTTGGTAGAAATCCACGAGCGCGTTCTGCCAAAAGCACCATTTGCATGCATATCGTGTGGTTTTGCAGAAAACAACGTCCGCGTCTAATAAAAGATGCATATGCTCGCTTAAAACGCGTTTTGGCACAAATCTATGTGCGGGTGCTAAAAAGAGCAGCATCGGCATGCTTTTCACGTCGTTTGGTAGAAATCCACGTGCTCGTTCGGCCAAAAGCACCATTTGCATGCATATCGTGTGGTTTTGCAGAAAACTGCGTCCGCGTCTCCCAAAAGATGCATGTGCATGCTTAAATCGCGTTTTGGCACAAATGCCTGAGCGGGTGCTAAAAAGAGCAGCATCGGGATGCTTTTCACGTCGTTTGGTAGAAATCCACGTGCGCGTTCTGCCAAAAGCACCATTTGCATGCATATCGTGTGGTTTTGCAGAAAACTGCGTCCGCGTCTACCAAAAGATGCATGTGCATGCTTAAAACGCGTTTTGGCACAAATCCATGTGCGCGTGCTAAAAAGAGCAGCATCGGCATGCTTTTCACGTCGTTTGGTAGACATCCACGTGCGCGTTCTGCCAAAATCACCATTTGCATGGATATCGTGTGGTTTTGCAGAAAACTGCGTCCGCGTCTACCAAAAGATGCATGTGCATGCTTAATACGCGTTTTGGCACAAATCCATGTGCGTGTGCTAAAAATAGCAGCATCGGCATGCTTTTCACGTCGTTTGGTTGAAATCCACGTGCGCGTTCTGCCAAAAGCACCATTTGCATGGATATCGTGTGGTTTTGCAGAAAACTGCGTCCGCGTCTACCAAAAGATGCATGTGCATGCTCAAAACGCGTTTTGGCACAAATCCATGTGCGGGTGCTAAAAAGAGAAGCATCGGCATGCTTTTCACGTCGCTTGGTAGAAATCCATGTGCGCGTTCTGCCAAAAGCACCATTTGCATGCGTATCGTGTGGTTTTGCAGAAAGCTGCGTCCGCGTCTACCAAAAGATGCATGTGCATGCTTAAAACGCGTTTTGGCACAAATCCATGCGCGGGTGCTAAAAAGAGCAGCATCGGCATGCTTTTCACGTCGTTTGGTAGAAATCCACGTGCGCGTTCTGCCAAAAGCACCATTTGCATGCATATCGTGTGGTTTTGCAGAAAACAACGTCCGCGTCTAATAAAAGATGCATATGCTTGCTTAAAACGCGTTTTGGCACAAATCTATGTGCGGGTGCTAAAAAGAGCAGCATCGGCATGCTTTTCACGTCGTTTGGTAGAAATCCACGTGCTCGTTCGGCCAAAAGCACCATTTGCATGCATATCGTGTGGTTTTGCAGAAAACTGCGTCCGCGTCTACCAAAAGATGCATGTGCATGCGTAAAACGCGTTTTGGCACAAATCCATGTGCGTGTGCTAAAGAGAGCCCCATCGGCATGCTTTTCACGTCGTTTGGTAGAAATCCACGTGCGCGTTCTGCCAAAAGCACCATTTGCATGCATATCGTGTGGTTTTGCAGAAAACTGCGTCCGCGTCTACCAAAAGATGCATGTGCATGCTTAAAATGCGTTTTGGCACAAATCCATGTGCGCGTGCTAAAAAGAGCAGCATCGGCATGCTTTTCACGTCGTTTGGTAGACATCCACGTGCGCGTTCTGTCAAAAACACCATGTGCATGGATATCGTGTGGTTTTGCAGAAAACTGCGTCCGCATCTACCAAAAGATGCATGTGCATGCTTAAAACGCGTTTTGGCACAAATCCATGTGCGGGTGCTAAAAAGAGCAGCATCGGCATGCTTTTCACGTCGTTTGGTAGAAATCCACGTGCGCGTTCTGCCAAAAGCACCCTTAGCATGCATGTCGTGTGGTTTTGCAGAAAACTGCGTCCGCGTCTTCAAAAGATGCATGTGCATGCTTAAAACACGTTTTGGCACAAATCCATGTGCGGGTGCTAAAAAGAGCAGCATCGGCATGCTTTTCACGTCGTTTGGTAGAAATCCACGTGCGCGTTCTGTCAAAAACACCATTTGCATGCATATCGTGCGGTTTTGCAGAAAACTGCGTCCGCGTCTCCCAAAAGATGCATGTGCATGCTTAAAACGCGTTTTGGCACAAATACCTGTGCGGGTGCTAAAAAGAGCAGCATCGGGATGCTTTTCACGTCGTTTGGTAGAAATCCACGTGCGCGTTCTGCCAAAAGCACATTTGCATGCATATCGTGTGGTTTTGCAGAAAACTGCGTCCGCGTCTTCAAAAGATGCATGTGCATGCTTAAAACGCGTTTTGGCACAAATCCATGTGCATGTGCTAAAAAGAGCAGCATCGGCATGCTTTTCACGTCGTTTGGTAGAAATCCACTTGCGCGTTCTGCCAAAATCACCATTTGCATGGATATCGTGTGGTTTTGCAGAAAACTGCGTCCGCGTCTACCAAAAGATGCATGCGCATGCTTAAAACGCGTTTTGGCACAAATCCATATGCGGGTGCTAAAAAGAGCAGCATCGGCATGCTTTTCACGTCATGTGGTAGAAATCCACGTGCGCGTTCTGCCAAAAGCACCCTTAGCATGCATGTCGTGTTGTTTTGCAGAAAACTGCGTCCGCGTCTTCCAAAAGATGCATGTGCATGCTTAAAACGCGTGTTGGCACAAATCCATGTGCGGGGCGTGCTAAAAAGAGCAGCATCGGCATGCTTTTCACGTCGTTTGGTAGAAATCCACGTGCGCGTTCTGCCAAAAGCACCATTTGCATGCATATCGTGCGGTTTTGCAGAAAACTGCGTCCGCGTCTACCAAAAGATGCATGTGCATGCGTAAAACGCGTTTTGGCACAAATCCATGTGCGTGTGCTAAAAAGAGCAGCATCGGCATGCTTTTCACGTCGTTTGGTTGAAATCCACGTGCGCGTTCTGCCAAAAGCACCATTTGCATGGATATCGTGTGGTTTTGCAGAAAACTGCGTCCGCGTCTACCAAAAGATGCGTGTGCATGCTCAAAACGCGTTTTGGCACAAATCCATGTGCGGGTGCTAAAAAGAGAAGCATCGGCATGCTTTTCACGTCGCTTGGTAGAAATCCGTGTGCGCGTTCTGCCAAAAGCACCATTTGCATGCGTATCGTGTGGTTTTGCAGAAAACTGCGTCCGCGTCTACCAAAAGATGCATGTGCATGCTTAAAACGCGTTTTGGCACAAATCCATGCGCGGGTGCTAAAAAGAGCAGCATCGGCATGCTTTTCACGTCGTTTGGTAGAAATCCACGTGGGCGTTCTGCAAAAAGCACCATTTGCATGCATATCGTGTGGTTTTGCAGAAAACAACGTCCGCGTCTAATAAAAGATGCATATGCTTGCTTAAAACGCGTTTTGGCACAAATCTATGTGCGGGTGCTAAAAAGAGCAGCATCGGCATGCTTTTCACGTCGTTTGGTAGAAATCCACGTGCGCGTTCGGCCAAAAGCACCATTTGCATGCATATCGTGTGGTTTTGCAGAAAACTGCGTCCGCGTCTACCAAAAGATGCATGTGCATGCGTAAAACGCGTTTTGGCACAAATCCATGTGCGGGTGCTAAAAAGAGCAGCATCGGCATGCTTTTCACGTCGTTTGGCAGAAATCCACGTGCGCGTTCTGCCAAAAGCACCCTTAGCATGCATGTCGTGTTGTTTTGCAGAAAACTGGGTCCGCGTCTTCCAAAAGATCCATGTGCATGCTTAAAACGCGTGTTGGCACAAATCCATGTGCGGGTGCGAAAAAGAGCAGCATCGGCATGCTTTTCACGTCGTTTGGTAGAAATCCACGTGCGCGTTCTGCCAAAAGCACCATTTGCATGCATATCGTGCGGTTTTGCAGAAAACTGCGTCCGCGTCTACCAAAAGATGCATTTGCATGCTTAAAACGCGTTTTGGCACAAATCCATGTGCGTGTGCTAAAAAGAGCAGCATCGGCATGCTTTTCACGTCGTTTGGTTGAAATCCACGTGCGCGTTCTGCCAAAAGCACCATTTGCATGGATATCGTGTGGTTTTGCAGAAAACTGCGTCCGCGTCTACCAAAAGATGCATGTGCATGCTCAAAACGCGTTTTGGCACAAATCCATGTGCGGGTGCTAAAAAGAGAAGCATCGGCATGCTTTTCACGTCGCTTGGTAGAAATCCGTGTGCGCGTTCTGCCAAAAGCACCATTTGCATGCGTATCGTGTGGTTTTGCAGAAAACTGCGTCCGCGTCTACCAAAAGATGCATGTGCATGCTTAAAACGCGTTTTGGCACAAATCCATGCGCGGGTGCTAAAAAGAGCAGCATCGGCATGCTTTTCACGTCGTTTGGTAGAAATCCACGTGGGCGTTCTGCAAAAAGCACCATTTGCATGCATATCGTGTGGTTTTGCAGAAAACAACGTCCGCGTCTAATAAAAGATGCATATGCTTGCTTAAAACGCGTTTTGGCACAAATCTATGTGCGGGTGCTAAAAAGAGCAGCATCGGCATGCTTTTCACGTCGTTTGGTAGAAATCCACGTGCGCGTTCGGCCAAAAGCACCATTTGCATGCATATCGTGTGGTTTTGCAGAAAACTGCGTCCGCGTCTACCAAAAGATGCATGTGCATGCGTAAAACGCGTTTTGGCACAAATCCATGTGCGGGTGCTAAAAAGAGCAGCATCGGCATGCTTTTCACGTCGTTTGGCAGAAATCCACGTGCGCGTTCTGCCAAAAGCACCCTTAGCATGCATGTCGTGTTGTTTTGCAGAAAACTGGGTCCGCGTCTTCCAAAAGATCCATGTGCATGCTTAAAACGCGTGTTGGCACAAATCCATGTGCGGGTGCGAAAAAGAGCAGCATCGGCATGCTTTTCACGTCGTTTGGTAGAAATCCACGTGCGCGTTCTGCCAAAAGCACCATTTGCATGCATATCGTGCGGTTTTGCAGAAAACTGCGTCCGCGTCTACCAAAAGATGCATGTGCATGCTTAAAACGCGTTTTGGCACAAATCCATGTGCGTGTGCTAAAAAGAGCAGCATCGGCATGCTTTTCACGTCGTTTGGTTGAAATCCACGTGCGCGATCTGCCAAAAGCACCATTTGCATGGATATCGTGTGGTTTTGCAGAAAACTGCGTCCGCGTCTACCAAAAGATGCATGTGCATGCTCAAAACGCGTTTTGGCACAAATCCATGTGCGGGTGCTAAAAAGAGAAGCATCGGCATGCTTTTCACGTCGCTTGGTAGAAATCCGTGTGCGCGTTCTGCCAAAAGCACCATTTGCATGCGTATCGTGTGGTTTTGCAGAAAACTGCATCCGCGTCTACCAAAAGCTGCATGTGCATGCTTAAAACGCGTTTTGGCACAAATCTATGCGCGGGTGCTAAAAAGAGCAGCATCGGCATGCTTTTCACGTCGTTTGGTAGAAATCCACGTGGGCGTTCTGCAAAAAGCACCATTTGCATGCATATCGTGTTGTTTTGCAGAAAACAACGTCCGCGTCTAATAAAAGATGCATATGCTTGCTTAAAACGCGTTTTGGCACAAATCTATGTGCGGGTGCTAAAAAGAGCAGCATCGGCATGCTTTTCACGTCGTTTGGTAGAAATCCACGTGCGCGTTCGGCCAAAAGCACCATTTGCATGCATATCGTGTGTTTTTGCAGAAAACTGCGTCCGCGTCTACCAAAAGATGCATGTGCATGCGTAAAACGCGTTTTGGCACAAATCCATGTGCGTGTGCTAAAAAGAGCAGCATCGGCATGCTTTTCACGTCGTTTGGTAGAAATCCGTGTGCGCGTTCTGCCAAAAGCACCATTTGCATGCGTATCGTGTGGTTTTGCAGAAAACTGCATCCGCGTCTACCAAAAGCTGCATGTGCATGCTTAAAACGCGTTTTGGCACAAATCTATGCGCGGGTGCTAAAAAGAGCAGCATCGGCATGCTTTTCACGTCGTTGGGTAGAAATCCACGTGCGCGTTCTGCCAAAAGCACCATTTACATGCATATCGTGTGGTTTTGCAGAAAACTGCGTCCGCGTCTACCAAAAGATGCATGTGCATGCTTAAAATGCGTTTTGGCACAAATCCATGTGCGCGTGCTAAAAAGAGCAGCATCGGCATGCTTTTCACGTCGTTTGGTAGACATCCACGTGCGCGTTCTGCCAAAAACACCATTTGCATGGATATCGTGTGGTTTTGCAGAAAACTGCGTCCGCATCTACCAAAAGATGCATGCGCATGCTTAAAACGCGTTTTGGCACAAATCCATGTGCGGGTGCTAAAAAGAGCAGCATCGGCATGCTTTTAACGTCGTTTGGTAGAAATCCACGTGCGCGTTCTGCCAAAAGCACCCTTAGCATGCATGTCGTGTGGTTTTGCAGAAAACTGCGTCTGCGTCTTCAAAAGATGCATGTGCATGCTTAAAACGCGTGCTGGCACAAATCCATGTGCGGGTGCGAAAAAGATCAACATCGGCATGCTTTTCACGTCGTTTGGTAGAAATCCACGTGCGGGTTCTGCCAAAAGCACCATTTGCATGCATATCGTGCGGTTTTGCAGAAAACTGCGTCCGCGTCTACCAAAAGATGCATGTGCATGCTTAAAACGCGTTTTGGCACAAATACCTGTGCGGGTGCTAAAAAGAGCATCATCGGGATGCTTTTCACGTCGTTTGGTAGAAATCCACGTGCGCGTTCTGCCAAAAGCACCATTTGCATGCATATCGTGTGGTTTTGCAGAAAACTGCGTCCGCATCTACCAAAAGATGCATGTGCATGCTTAAAACGCGTTTTGGCACAAATCCATGTGCGCGTGCTAAAAAGAGCAGCATCGGCATGCTTTTCACGTCGTTTGGTAGACATCCACGTGCGCGTTCTGCCAAAATCAGCATTTGCATGGATATCGTGTGGTTTTGCAGAAAACTGCGTCCGCGTCTACCAAAAGATGCATGTGCATGCTCAAAACGCGTTTTGGCACAAATCCATGTGCGGGTGCTAAAAAGGGATGCATCGGCATGCTTTTCACGTCGTTTGGTGGAAATCCACGTGCGCGTTCTGCAAAAAGCACCATTTGCATGCATAACGTGTGGTTTTGCAGAAAACTGCATCCGCGTCTACCAAAAGATGCATGTGCATGCTCAAAACGCGTTTTGGCACAAATGCATGTATGGGTGCTAAAAAGAGCAGCATCGGCATGCTTTTCACGTCGCTTGGTTGAAATCCACGTGCGCGTTCTGCCAAATGCACCATTTGCATGCATATCGTGTGGTTTTGCAGAAAACTGCGTCCGCGTCTACCAAAAGATGCATGTGCATGCTTAAAACGCGTTTTGGCACAAATCCATGTGCGCGTGCTAAAAAGAGCAGCATCGGCATGCTGTTCACGTCGTTTGGTAGACATCCACGTGCGCGTTCTGCCAAAATCAGCATTTGCATGGATATCGGGTGGTTTTGCAGAAAACTGCGTCCGCGTCTACCAAAAGATGCATGTGCATGCTCAAAACGCGTTTTGGCACAAATCCATGTGCGGGTGCTAAAAAGGGATGCATCGGCATGCTTTTCACGTCGTTTGGTGGAAATCCACGTGCGCGTTCTGCAAAAAGCACCATTTGCATGCATAACGTGTGGTTTTGCAGAAAACTGCATCCGCGTCTACCAAAAGATGCATGTGCATGCTCAAAACGCGTTTTGGCACAAATGCATGTGTGGGTGCTAAAAAGAGCAGCATCGGCATGCTTTTCACGTCGTTTGGTTGAAATCCACGTGCGCGTTCTGCCAAAAGCACCATTTGCATGGATATCGTGTGGTTTTGCAGAAAACTGCGTCCGCGTCTACCAAAAGATGCATGTGCATGCTCAAAACGCGTTTTGGCACAAATCCATGTGCGGGTGCTAAAAAGAGAAGCATCGGCATGCTTTTCACGTCGCTTGGTAGAAATCCGTGTGCGCGTTCTGCCAAAAGCACCATTTGCATGCGTATCGTGTGGTTTTGCAGAAAACTGCGTCCGCGTCTACCAAAAGATGCATGTGCATGCTTAAAACGCGTTTTGGCACAAATCCATGCGCGGGTGCTAAAAAGAGCAGCATCGGCATGCTTTTCACGTCGTTTGGTAGAAATCCACGTGGGCGTTCTGCAAAAAGCACCATTTGCATGCATATCGTGTGGTTTTGCAGAAAACAACGTCCGCGTCTAATAAAAGATGCATATGCTTGCTTAAAACGCGTTTTGGCAGAAATCTATGTGCGGGTGCTAAAAAGAGCAGCATCGGCATGCTCTTCACGTCGTTTGGTAGAAATCCACGTGCGCGTTCGGCCAAAAGCACCATTTGCATGCATATCGTGTGGTTTTGCAGAAAACTGCGTCCGCGTCTACCAAAAGATGCATGTGCATGCGTAAAACGCGTTTTGGCACAAATCCATGTGCGGGTGCTAAAAAGAGCAGCATCGGCATGCTTTTCACGTCGTTTGGCAGAAATCCACGTGCGCGTTCTGCCAAAAGCACCCTTAGCATGCATGTCGTGTTGTTTTGCAGAAAACTGCGTGCGCGTCTACCAAAATATGCATGTGCATGCTTAAAACGCGTTTTGGCACAATCCATGTGCGGGTGCTAAAAAGAGCAGCATCGGCATGCTTTTCACGTCGTTTGGCTGAAATCCACGTGCGCGTTCTGCCAAAAGCACCGTTTGCATAGATATCGTGTGGTTTTGCAGAAAACTCCGTCTGCGTCTACCAAAAGATGCATGTGCATGCTTAAAACGCGTTTTGGCACAAATCCATGTGCGTGTGCTAAAAAGAGCAGCATCGGCATGCTTTTCACGTCGTTTGGTTGAAATCCACGTGCGCGTTCTGCCAAAAGCACCATTTGCATGGATATCGTGTGGTTTTGCAGAAAACTGCGTCCGCGTCTACCAAAAGATGCATGTGCATGCTCAAAACGCGTTTTGGCACAAATCCATGTGCGGGTGCTAAAAAGAGAAGCATCGGCATGCTTTTCACG
The DNA here is from genome assembly GCF_038994185.2 of Dermacentor albipictus. Lineage (NCBI taxonomy): Eukaryota > Metazoa > Arthropoda > Arachnida > Ixodida > Ixodidae > Dermacentor > Dermacentor albipictus. Next base: position 25,755 of record NW_027225801.1, on the reverse strand, counting down.
TCGCTTGGTAGAAATCCATGTGCGCGTTCTGCCAAAAGCACCATTTGCATGCGTATCGTGTGGTTTTGCAGAAAACTGCGTCCGCGTCTACCAAAAGATGCATGTGCATGCGTAAAACGCGTTTTGGCACAAATCCATGTGCGTGTGCTAAAGAGAGCCCCATCGGCATGCTTTTCACGTCGTTGGGTAGAAATCCACGTGCGCGTTCTGCCAAAAGCACCATTTGCATGCATATCGTGTGGTTTTGCAGAAAACTGCGTCCGCGTCTACCAAAAGATGCATGTGCATGCTTAAAATGCGTTTTGGCAAAAATCCATGTGCGCGTGCTAAAAAGAGCAGCATCGGCATGCTTTTCACGTCGTTTGGCAGACATCCACGTGCGCGTTCTGCCAAAAACACCATTTGCATGGATATCGTGTGGTTTTGCAGAAAACTGCGTCCGCATCTACCAAAAGATGCATGCGCATGCTTAAAACGCGTTTTGGCACAAATCCATGTGCGGGTGCTAAAAAGAGCAGCATCGGCATGCTTTTCACGTCGTTTGGTAGAAATCCACGTGCGCGTTCTGCCAAAAGCACCCTTAGCATGCATGTCGTGTGGTTTTGCAGAAAACTGCGTCCGCGTCTTCAAAAGATGCATGTGCATGCTTAAAACGCGTGCTGGCACAAATCCATGTGCGGGTGCGAAAAAGATCAACATCGGCATGCTTTTCACGTCGTTTGGTAGAAATCCACGTGCGCGTTCTGCCAAAAGCACCATTTGCATGCATATCGTGCGGTTTTGCAGAAAACTGCGTCCGCGTCTACCAAAAGATGCATGTGCATGCTCAAAACGCGTTTTGGCACAAATCCATGTGCGGGTGCTAAAAAGGGATGCATCGGCATGCTTTTCACGTCGTTTGGTGGAAATCCACGTGCGCGTTCTGCAAAAAGCACCATTTGCATGCATAACGTGTGGTTTTGCAGAAAACTGCGTCCGCGTCTACCAAAAGATGCATGTGCATGCTTAAAACGCGTTTTGGCACAAATCCATGCGCGGGTGCTAAAAAGAGCAGCATCGGCATGCTTTTCACGTCGTTTGGTAGAAATCCACGTGCGTGTTCTGCCAAAAGCACCATTTGCATGCATATCGTGTGGTTTTGCAGAAAACTGCGTCCGCGTCTTCCAAAAGATGCATGCGCATGCTTAAAACGCGTTTTGGCACAAATCCATGTGCGGGTGCTAAAAAGAGCAGCATCGGCATGCTTTTCACGTCGTTTGGCAGAAATCCACGTGCGCGTTCTGCCAAAAGCGCCCTTAGCATGCATGTCGTGTTGTTTTGCAGAAAACTGCGTCCGCGTCTTCCAAAAGATGCATGCGCATGCTTAAAACGCGTGTTGGCACAAATCCATGTGCGGGTGCGAAAAAGAGCAGCATCGGCATGCTTTTCACGTCGTTTGGTGGAAATCCACGTGCGCGTTCTGCCAAAAGCACCATTTGCATGCATATCGTGTGGTTTTGCAGAAAACTGCGTCCGCGTCTACCAAAAGATGCATGTGCATGCTCAAAACGCGTTTTGGCACAAGTGCATGTGTGGGTGCTAAAAAGAGCAGCATCGGCATGCTTTTCACGTCGTTTGGTTGAAATCCACGTGCGCGTTCTGCAAAAGCACCCTTTGCATGGATATCGTGTGGTTTTGCAGAAAACTGCGTCCGCGTCTACCAAAAGATGCATGTGCATGCTTAAAACGCGTTGTGTCACAAATCCATGTGCGTGTGCTTAAAAGAGCAGCATCGGCATGCTTTTCACGTCGTTTGGTAGACATCCACGTGCGCGTTCTGCCAAAATCACCATTTGCATGGATATCGTGTGGTTTTGCAGAAAACTGCGTCCGCGTCTACCAAAAGATGCATGCGCATGCTTAAAACGCGTTTTGGCACAAATCCATGTGCGGGTGCTAAAAAGAGCAGCATCGGCATGCTTTTCACGTCGTTTGGCAGAAATCCACGTGCGCGTTCTGCCAAAAGCACCCTTAGCATGCATGTCGTGTTGTTTTGCAGAAAACTGCGTCCGCGTCTTCCAAAAGATGCATGTGCATGCTTAAAACGCGTGTTGGTACAAATCCATGTGCGGGTGCGAAAAAGAGCAGCATCGGCATGCTTTTCACGTCGTTTGGTGGAAATCCACGTGCGCGTTCTGCCAAAAGCACCATTTGTATGCATATCGTGTGGTTTTGCAGAAAACTGCATCCGCGTCTACCAAAAGATGCATGTGCATGCTCAAAACGCGTTTTGGCACAAATGCATGTGTGGGTGTTAAAAAGAGCAGCATCGGCATGCTTTTCACGTCGCTTGGTTGAAATCCACGTGCGCGTTCGGCCAAATGCACCATTTGCATGCATATCGTGTGGTTTTGCAGAAAACTGCGTCCGCGTCTACCAAAAGATGCATGTGCATGCTTAAAACGCGTTTTTGCACAAATCCATGTGCGGGTGCTAAAAAGAGCAGCATCGGCATGCTTTTCACGTCGTTCGGTAGACATCCACGTCCGCGTTCTGCCAAAATCACCATTTGCATGGATATCGTGTGGTTTTGCAGAAAACTGCGTCCGCGTCTACCAAAAGATGCATGTGCATGCTCAAAACGCGTTTTGGCACAAATCCATGTGCGGGTGCTAAAAAGGGATGCATCGGCATGCTTTTCACGTCGTTTGGTGGAAATCCACGTGCGCGTTCTGCAAAAAGCACCATTTGCATGCATAACGTGTGGTTTTGCAGAAAACTGCGTCCGCGTCTACCAAAAGATGCATGTGCATGCTTAAAACGCGTTTTGGCACAAATCCATGCGCGGGTGCTAAAAAGAGCAGCATCGGCATGCTTTTCACGTCGTTTGGTAGAAATCCACGTGCGCGTTCTGCCAAAAGCACCATTTGCATGCATATCGTGTGGTTTTGCAGAAAACAACGTCCGCGTCTAATAAAAGATGCATATGCTTGCTTAAAACGCGTTTTGGCACAAATCTATGTGCGGGTGCTAAAAAGAGCAGCATCGGCATGCTTTTCACGTCGTTTGGTAGAAATCCACGTGCGCGTTCGGCCAAAAGCACCACTTGCATGCATATCGTGTGGTTTTGCAGAAAACTGCGTCCGTGTCTACCAAAAGATGCATGTGCATGCGTAAAACGCGTTTCGGCACAAATCCATGTGCGTGTGCTAAAGAGAGCCCCATCGGCATGCTTTTCACGTCGTTTGGTAGAAATCCACGTGCGCGTTCTGCCAAATGCACCATTTGGATGCATATTGTGTGGTTTTGCAGAAAACTGCGTCCGCGTCTACCAAAAGATGCATGTGCATGCTTAAAATGCGTTTTGGCACAAATACATGTGCGCGTGCTAAAAAGAGTAGCATCGGCATGCTTTTCACGTCGTTTGGTAGACATCCACGTGCGCGTTCTGCCAAAAACACCATTTGCATGGATATCGTGTGGTTTTGCAGAAAACTGCGTCCGCATCTACCAAAAGATGCATGCGCATGCTTAAAACGCGTTTTGGCACAAATCCATGTGCGGGTGCTAAAAAGAGCAGCATCGGCATGCTTTTCACGTCGTTTGGTAGAAATCCACGTGCGCGTTCTGCCAAAAGCACCCTTAGCATGCATGTCGTGTGGTTTTGCAGAAAACTGCGTCCGCGTCTTCAAAAGATGCATGTGCATGCCTAAAACGCGTTTTGGCACAAATCCATGTGCGGGTGCTAAAAAGAGCAGCATCGGCATGCTTTTCACGTCGTTTGGTAGAAATCCACGTGCGCGTTCTGCCAAAAGCACCATTTGCATGCATATCGTGCGGTTTTGCAGAAAACTGCGTCCGCGTCTACCAAAAGATGCATGTGCATGCTTAAAACGCGTTTTGGCACAAATACCTGTGCGGGTGCTAAAAAGAGCAGCATCGGGATGCTTTTCACGTCGTTTGGTAGAAATCCACGTGCGCGTTCTGCCAAAAGCACCCTTAGCATGCATGTCGTGTGGTTTTGCAGAAAACTGCGTCCGCGTCTTCAAAAGATGCATGTGCATGCTTAAAACGCGTGCTGGCACAAATCCATGTGCGGGTGCGAAAAAGATCAACATCGGCATGCTTTTCACGTCGTTTGGTAGAAATCCACGTGCGCGTTCTGCCAAAAGCACCATTTGCATGCATATCGTGCGGTTTTGCAGAAAACTGCGTCCGCGTCTACCAAAAGATGCATGTGCATGCTTAAAACGCGTTTTGGCACAAATACCTGTGCGGGTGCTAAACAGAGCAGCATCGGGATGCTTTTCACGTCGTTTGGTAGAAATCCACGTGCGCGTTCTGCCAAAAGCACCATTTGCATGCATATCGTGTGGTTTTGCAGAAAACTGCGTCCGCATCTACCAAAAGATGCATGTGCATGCTTAAAACGCGTTTTGGCACAAATCCATGTGCGCGTGCTAAAAAGAGCAGCATCGGCATGCTTTTCACGTCGTTTGGTAGACATCCACGTGCGCGTTCTGCCAAAATCAACATTTGCATGGATATCGTGTGGTTTTGCAGAAAACTGCGTCCGCGTCTACCAAAAGATGCATGTGCATGCCTGAAACGCGTTTTGGCACAAATCCATGTGCGGGTGCTAAAAAGGGATGCATCGGCATGCTTTTCACGTCGTTTGGTGGAAATCCACGTGCGCGTTCTGCAAAAAGCACCATTTGCATGCATAACGTGTGGTTTTGCAGAAAACTGCATCCGCGTCTACCAAAAGATGCATGTGCATGCTCAAAACGCGTTTTGGCACAAATGCATGTGTGGGTGCTAAAAAGAGCAGCATCGGCATGCTTTTCACGTCGCTTGGTTGAAACCCGCGTGCGCGTTCTTCCAAATGCACCATTTGCATGCATATCGTGTGGTTTTGCAGAAAACTGCGTCCGCGTCTTCCAAAAGATGCATGCGCATGCTTAAAACGCGTTTTGGCACAAATCCATGTGCGGGTGCTAAAAAGAGCAGCATCGGCATGCTTTTCACGTCGTTTGGTTGAAATCCACGTGCGCGTTCTGCCAAAAGCACCATTTGAATGCGTATCGTGTGGTTTTGCACAAAACTGCGTCCGCGTCTACCAAAAGATGCATGTGCATGCTTAAAACGCGTTTTGGCACAAATCCATATGCGGGTGCTAAAAAGAGCAGCATCGGCATGCTTTTCACGTCGTTTGGTAGAAATCCACGTGCGCGTTCTGCCAAAAGCACCATTTGCATGCATATCGTGTGGTTTTGCAGAAAACTGCGTCCGCGTCTTCCAAAAGATGCATGCGCATGCTTAAAACGCGTTTTGGCACAAATCCATGTGCGGGTGCTAAAAAGAGCAGCATCGGCATGCTTTTCACGTCGTTTGGCAGAAATCCACGTGCGCGTTCTGCCAAAAGCGCCCTTAGCATGCATGTCGTGTTGTTTTGCAGAAAACTGCGTCCGCGTCTTCCAAAAGATGCATGTGCATGCTTAAAACGCGTGTTGGCACAAATCCATGTGCGGGTGCGAAAAAGAGCAGCATCGGCATGCTTTTCACGTCGTTTGGTGGAAATCCACGTGCGCGTTCTGCCAAAAGCACCATTTGCATGCATATCGTGTGGTTTTGCAGAAAACTGCGTCCGCGTCTACCAAAAGATGCATGTGCATGCTCAAAACGCGTTTTGGCACAAATGCATGTGTGGGTGTTAAAAAGAGCAGCATCGGCATGCTTTTCACGTCGCTTGGTTGAAATCCACGTGCGCGTTCGGCCAAATGCACCATTTGCATGCATATCGTGTGGTTTTGCAGAAAACTGCGTCCGCGTCTACCAAAAGATGCATGTGCATGCTTAAAACGCGTTTTGGCACAAATCCATGTGCGGGTGCTAAAATGAGCAGCATCGGCATGCTTTTCACGTCGTTTGGTAGAAATCCACGTGCGCGTTCTGCCAAAAGCACCATTTGCATGCATATCGTGCGGTTTTGCAGAAAACTGCGTCCGCGTCTACCAAAAGATGCATGTGCATGCTTAAAACGCGTTTTGGCACAAATACCTGTGCGGGTGCTAAAAAGAGCAGCATCGGGATGCTTTTCACGTCGTTTGGTAGAAATCCACGTGCGCGTTCTGCCAAAAGCACCCTTAGCATGCATGTCGTGTGGTTTTGCAGAAAACTGCGTCCGCGTCTTCAAAAGATGCATGTGCATGCTTAAAACGCGTGCTGGCACAAATCCATGTGCGGGTGCGAAAAAGATCAACATCGGCATGCTTTTCACGTCGTTTGGTAGAAATCCACGTGCGCGTTCTGCCAAAAGCACCATTTGCATGCATATCGTGCGGTTTTGCAGAAAACTGCGTCCGCGTCTACCAAAAGATGCATGTGCATGCTTAAAACGCGTTTTGGCACAAATACCTGTGCGGGTGCTAAACAGAGCAGCATCGGGATGCTTTTCACGTCGTTTGGTAGAAATCCACGTGCGCGTTCTGCCAAAAGCACCATTTGCATGCATATCGTGTGGTTTTGCAGAAAACTGCGTCCGCGTCTTCCAAAAGATGCATGCGCATGCTTAAAACGCGTTTTGGCACAAATCCATGTGCGGGTGCTAAAAAGAGCAGCATCGGCATGCTTTTCACGTCGTTTGGCAGAAATCCACGTGCGCGTTCTGCCAAAAGCGCCCTTAGCATGCATGTCGTGTTGTTTTGCAGAAAACTGCGTCCGCGTCTTCCAAAAGATGCATGTGCATGCTTAAAACGCGTGTTGGCACAAATCCATGTGCGGGTGCGAAAAAGAGCAGCATCGGCATGCTTTTCACGTCGTTTGGTGGAAATCCACGTGCGCGTTCTGCCAAAAGCACCATTTGCATGCATATCGTGTGGTTTTGCAGAAAACTGCGTCCGCGTCTACCAAAAGATGCATGTGCATGCTCAAAACGCGTTTTGGCACAAATGCATGTGTGGGTGCTAAAAAGAGCAGCATCGGCATGCTTTTCACGTCGCTTGGTTGAAATCCACGTGCGCGTTCGGCCAAATGCACCATTTGCATGCATATCGTGTGGTTTTGCAGAAAACTGCGTCCGCGTCTACCAAAAGATGCATGTGCATGCTTAAAACGCGTTTTGGCACAAATCCATGTGCGGGTGCTAAAAAGAGCAGCATCGGCATGCTTTTCACGTCGTTTGGTTGAAATCCACGTGCGCGTTCTGCCAAAAGCACCCTTTGCATGGATATCGTGTGGTTTTGCAGAAAACTGCGTCCGCGTCTACCAAAAGATGCATGTGCATGCTTAAAACGCGTTGTGTCACAAATCCATGTGCGTGTGCTTAAAAGAGCAGCATCGGCATGCTTTTCACGTCGTTTGGTAGACATCCACGTGCGCGTTCTGCCAAAATCACCATTTGCATGGATATCGTGTGGTTTTGCAGAAAACTGCGTCCGCGTCTACCAAAAGATGCATGCGCATGCTTAAAACGCGTTTTGGCACAAATCCATGTGCGGGTGCTAAAAAGAGCAGCATCGGCATGCTTTTCACGTCGTTTGGCAGAAATCCACGTGCGCGTTCTGCCAAAAGCACCCTTAGCATGCATGTCGTGTTGTTTTGCAGAAAACTGCGTCCGCGTCTTCCAAAAGATGCATGTGCATGCTTAAAACGCGTGTTGGTACAAATCCATGTGCGGGTGCGAAAAGAGCAGCATCGGCATGCTTTTCACGTCGTTTGGTGGAAATCCACGTGCGCGTTCTGCCAAAAGCACCATTTGTATGCATATCGTGTGGTTTTGCAGAAAACTGCATCCGCGTCTACCAAAAGATGCATGTGCATGCTCAAAACGCGTTTTGGCACAAATGCATGTGTGGGTGTTAAAAAGAGCAGCATCGGCATGCTTTTCACGTCGCTTGGTTGAAATCCACGTGCGCGTTCGGCCAAATGCACCATTTGCATGCATATCGTGTGGTTTTGCAGAAAACTGCGTCCGCGTCTACCAAAAGATGCATGTGCATGCTTAAAACGCGTTTTGGCACAAATCCATGTGCGGGTGCTAAAAAGAGCAGCATCGGCATGCTTTTCACGTCGTTCGGTAGACATCCACGTCCGCGTTCTGCCAAAATCACCATTTGCATGGATATCGTGTGGTTTTGCAGAAAACTGCGTCCGCGTCTACCAAAAGATGCATGTGCATGCTCAAAACGCGTTTTGGCACAAATCCATGTGCGGGTGCTAAAAAGGGATGCATCGGCATGCTTTTCACGTCGTTTGGTGGAAATCCACGTGCGCGTTCTGCAAAAAGCACCATTTGCATGCATAACGTGTGGTTTTGCAGAAAACTGCGTCCGCGTCTACCAAAAGATGCATGTGCATGCTTAAAACGCGTTTTGGCACAAATCCATGCGCGGGTGCTAAAAAGAGCAGCATCGGCATGCTTTTCACGTCGTTTGGTAGAAATCCACGTGCGCGTTCTGCCAAAAGCACCATTTGCATGCATATCGTGTGGTTTTGCAGAAAACAACGTCCGCGTCTAATAAAAGATGCATATGCTTGCTTAAAACGCGTTTTGGCACAAATCTATGTGCGGGTGCTAAAAAGAGCAGCATCGGCATGCTTTTCACGTCGTTTGGTAGAAATCCACGTGCGCGTTCGGCCAAAAGCACCACTTGCATGCATATCGTGTGGTTTTGCAGAAAACTGCGTCCGTGTCTACCAAAAGATGCATGTGCATGCGTAAAACGCGTTTCGGCACAAATCCATGTGCGTGTGCTAAAGAGAGCCCCATCGGCATGCTTTTCACGTCGTTTGGTAGAAATCCACGTGCGCGTTCTGCCAAAAGCACCATTTGGATGCATATTGTGTGGTTTTGCAGAAAACTGCGTCCGCGTCTACCAAAAGATGCATGTGCATGCTTAAAATGCGTTTTGGCACAAATCCATGTGCGCGTGCTAAAAAGAGTAGCATCGGCATGCTTTTCACGTCGTTTGGTAGACATCCACGTGCGCGTTCTGCCAAAAACACCATTTGCATGGATATCGTGTGGTTTTGCAGAAAACTGCGTCCGCATCTACCAAAAGATGCATGCACATGCTTAAAACGCGTTTTGGCACAAATCCATGTGCGGGTGCTAAAAAGAGCAGCATCGGCATGCTTTTCACGTCGTTTGGTAGAAATCCACGTGCGCGTTCTGCCAAAAGCACCCTTAGCATGCATGTCGTGTGGTTTTGCAGAAAACTGCGTCCGCGTCTTCAAAAGATGCATGTGCATGCCTAAAACGCGTTTTGGCACAAATCCATGTGCGGGTGCTAAAAAGAGCAGCATCGGCATGCTTTTCACGTCGTTTGGTAGAAATCCACGTGCGCGTTCTGCCAAAAGCACCATTTGCATGCATATCGTGCGGTTTTGCAGAAAACTGCGTCCCCGTCTACCAAAACATGCATGTGCATGCTTAAAACGCGTTTTGGCACAAATACCTGTGCGGGTGCTAAAAAGAGCAGCATCGGGATGCTTTTCACGTCGTTTGGTAGAAATCCACGTGCGCGTTCTGCCAAAAGCACCCTTAGCATGCATGTCGTGTGGTTTTGCAGAAAACTGCGTCCGCGTCTTCAAAAGATGCATGTGCATGCTTAAAACGCGTGCTGGCACAAATCCATGTGCGGGTGCGAAAAAGATCAACATCGGCATGCTTTTCACGTCGTTTGGTAGAAATCCACGTGCGCGTTCTGCCAAAAGCACCATTTGCATGCATATCGTGCGGTTTTGCAGAAAACTGCGTCCGCGTCTACCAAAAGATGCATGTGCATGCTTAAAACGCGTTTTGGCACAAATACCTGTGCGGGTGCTAAACAGAGCAGCATCGGGATGCTTTTCACGTCGTTTGGTAGAAATCCACGTGCGCGTTCTGACAAAAGCACCATTTGCATGCATATCGTGTGGTTTTGCAGAAAACTGCGTCCGCATCTACCAAAAGATGCATGTGCATGCTTAAAACGCGTTTTGGCACAAATCCATGTGCGCGTGCTAAAAAGAGCAGCATCGGCATGCTTTTCACGTCGTTTGGTAGACATCCACGTGCGCGTTCTGCCAAAATCAACATTTGCATGGATATCGTGTGGTTTTGCAGAAAACTGCGTCCGCGTCTACCAAAAGATGCATGTGCATGCCTGAAACGCGTTTTCGCACAAATCCATGTGCGGGTGCTAAAAAGGGATGCATCGGCATGCTTTTCACGTCGTTTGGTGGAAATCCACGTGCGCGTTCTGCAAAAAGCACCATTTGCATGCATAACGTGTGGTTTTGCAGAAAACTGCATCCGCGTCTACCAAAAGATGCATGTGCATGCTCAAAACGCGTTTTGGCACAAATGCATGTGTGGGTGCTAAAAAGAGCAGCATCGGCATGCTTTTCACGTCGCTTGGTTGAAACCCACGTGCGCGTTCTTCCAAATGCACCATTTGCATGCATATCGTGTGGTTTTGCAGAAAACTGCGTCCGCGTCTTCCAAAAGATGCATGCGCATGCTTAAAACGCGTTTTGGCACAAATCCATGTGCGGGTGCTAAAAAGAGCAGCATCGGCATGCTTTTCACGTCGTTTGGTTGAAATCCACGTGCGCGTTCTGCCAAAAGCACCATTTGAATGCGTATCGTGTGGTTTTGCACAAAACTGCGTCCGCGTCTACCAAAAGATGCATGTGCATGCTTAAAACGCGTTTTGGCACAAATCCATATGCGGGTGCTAAAAAGAGCAGCATCGGCATGCTTTTCACGTCGTTTGGTGGAAATCCACGTGCGCGTTCGGCCAAATGCACCATTTGCATGCATATCGTGTGGTTTTGCAGAAAACTGCGTCCGCGTCTACCAAAAGATGCATGTGCATGCTCAAAACGCGTTTTGGCACAAATGCATGTGTGGGTGCTAAAAAGAGCAGCATCGGCATGCTTTTCACGTCGCTTGGTTGAAATCCACGTGCGCGTTCGGCCAAATACACCATTTGCATGCATATCGTGTGGTTTTGCAGGAAACTGCGTCCGCGTCTACCAAAAGATGCATGTGCATGCTTAAAACGCGTTGGCACAAATCCATGTGCGGGTGCTAAAAAGAGCAGCATCGGCATGCTTTTCACGTCGTTTGGTTGAAATCCACGTGCGCGTTCTGCCAAAAGCACCCTTTGCATGGATATCGTGTGGTTTTGCAGAAAACGGCGTCCTGTCTACCAAAAGATGCATGTGCATGCTTAAAACGCGTTGTGTCACAAATCCATGTGCGTGTGCTAAAAAGAGCAGGATCGGCATGCTTTTCACGTCGTTTGGTAGACATCCACGTGCGCGTTCTGCCAAAATCACCATTTGCATGGATATCGTGTGGTTTTGCAGAAAACTGCGTCCGCGTCTACCAAAAGATGCATGCGCATGCTTAAAACGCGTTTTGGCACAAATCCATGTGCGGGTGCTAAAAAGAGCAGCATCGGCATGCTTTTCACGTCGTTTGGCAGAAATCCACGTGCGCGTTCTGCCAAAAGCACCCTTAGCATGCATGTCGTGTTGTTTTGCAGAAAACTGCGTCCGCGTCTTCCAAAAGATGCATGTGCATGCTTAAAACGCGTGTTGGTACAAATCCATGTGCGGGTGCGAAAAAGAGCAGCATCGGCATGCTTTTCACGTCGTTTGGTGGAAATCCACGTGCGCGTTCTGCCAAAAGCACCCTTAGCATGCATGTCGTGTGGTTTTGCAGAAAACTGCGTCCGCGTCTTCAAAAGATGCATGTGCATGCCTAAAACGCGTTTTGGCACAAATCCATGTGCGGGTGCTAAAAAGAGCAGCATCGGCATGCTTTTCACGTCGTTTGGTAGAAATCCACGTGCGCGTTCTGCCAAAAGCACCATTTGCATGCATATCGTGCGGTTTTGCAGAAAACTGCGTCCGCGTCTACCAAAAGATGCATGTGCATGCTTAAAACGCGTTTTGGCACAAATACCTGTGCGGGTGCTAAGAAGAGCAGCATCGGGATGCTTTTCACGTCGTTTGGTAGAAATCCACGTGCGCGTTCTGCCAAAAGCACCCTTTGCATGGATATCGTGTGGTTTTGCAGAAAACTGCGTCCGCGTCTACCAAAAGATGCATGTGCATGCTTAAAACGCGTTTTGGCACAAATCTATGTGCGTGTGCTAAAAAGAGCAGCATCGGCATGCTTTTGACGTCGTTTGGTTGAAATCCACGTGCGCGTTCTGCCAAAAGCACCATTTGAATGCGTATCGTGTGGTTTTGCAGAAAACTGCGTCCGCGTCTACCAAAAGATGCATGTGCATGCTTAAAAACGCGTTTTGGCACAAATCCATATGCGGGTGCTAAAAAGAGCAGCATCGGCATGCTTTTCACGTCGTTTGGTAGAAATCCACGTGCGCGTTCGGCCAAATGCACCATTTGCATGCATATCGTGTGGTTTTGCAGAAAACTGCGTCCGCGTCTACCAAAAGATGCATGTGCATGCTCAAAACGCGTTTTGGCACAAATGCATGTGTGGGTGCTAAAAAGAGCAGCATCGGCATGCTTTTCACGTCGCTTGGTTGAAATCCACGTGCGCGTTCTGCCAAAAGCACCCTTTGCATGGATATCGTGTGGTTTTGCAGAAAACTGCGTCCGCGTCTACCAAAAGATGCATGTGCATGCTTAAAACGCGTTGTGTCACAAATCCATGTGCGTGTGCTAAAAAGAGCAGGATCGGCATGCTTTTCACGTCGTTTGGTAGACATCCACGTGCGCGTTCTGCCAAAATCACCATTTGCATGGATATCGTGTGGTTTTGCAGAAAACTGCGTCCGCGTCTACCAAAAGATGGATGCGCATGCTTAAAACGCGTTTTGGCACAAATCCATGTGCGGGTGCTAAAAAGAGCAGCATCGGCATGCTTTTCACGTCGTTTGGCAGAAATCCACGTGCGCGTTCTGCCAAAAGCACCCTTAGCATGCATGTCGTGTTGTTTTGCAGAAAACTGCGTCCGCGTCTTCCAAAAGATGCATGTGCATGCTTAAAACGCGTGTTGGTACAAATCCATGTGCGGGTGCGAAAAAGAGCAGCATCGGCATGCTTTTCACGTCGTTTGGTGGAAATCCACGTGCGCGTTCTGCCAAAAGCACCATTTGCATGCATAACGTGTGGTTTTGCAGAAAACTGCGTCCGCGTCTACCAAAAGATGCATGTGCATGCTTAAAACGCGTTTTGGCACAAATCCATGTGCGGGTGCTAAAAAGAGCAGCATCGGCATGCTTTTCACGTCGTTTGGTTGAAATCCACGTGCGCGTTCTGCCAAAAGCACCAATTGCATGGATATCGTGTGGTTTTGCAGAAAACTGCGTCCGCGTCTTCAAAAGATGCATGTGCATGCTCAAAACGCGTTTTGGCACAAATGCATGTGTGGGTGCTAAAAAGAGCAGCATCGGCATGCTTTTCACGTCGCTTGGTTGAAATCCACGTGCGCGTTCGGCCAAATGCACCATTTGCATGCATATCGTGTGGTTTTGCAGAAAACTGCGTGCGCGTCTACCAAAAGATGCATGTGCATGCTTAAAACGCGTTTTGGCACAAATCCATGTGCGGGTGCTAAAAAGAGCAGCATCGGCATGCTTTTCACGCCGTTTGGTAGAAATCCACGTGCGCGTTCTGCCAAAAGCACCATTTGAATGCGTATCGTGTGGTTTTGCAGAAAACTGCGTCCGCGTCTACCAAAAGATGCATGTGCATGCTTAAAACGCGTTTTGGCACAAATCCATGCGCGGGTGCTAAAAAGAGCAGCATCGGCATGCTTTTCACGTCGTTTGGTAGAAATCCACGTGCGCGTTCGGCCAAATGCACCATTTGCATGCATATCGTGTGGTTTTGCAGAAAACAGCGTCCGCGTCTACCAAAAGATGCATGTGCATGCTTAAAACGCGTTTTGGCACAAATCTATGTGCGTGTGCTAAAAAGAGCAGCATCGGCATGCTTTTCACGTCGTTTGGTTGAAATCCACGTGCGCGTTCTGCCAAAAGCACCAATTGCATGGATATCGTGTGGTTTTGCAGAAAACTGCGTCCGCGTCTACCAAAAGATGCATGTGCATGCTCAAAACGCCTTTTGGTACAAATGCATGTGTGGGTGCTAAAAAGAGCAGCATCGGCATGCTTTTCACGTCGCTTGGTTGAAATCCACGTGCGCGTTCGGCCAAATGCACCATTTGCATGCATATCGTGTGGTTTTCCAGAAAACTGCGTCCGCGTCTACCAAAAGATGCATGTGCATGCTTAAAACGCGTTTTGGCACAAATCTATGTGCGTGTGCTAAAAAGAGCAGCATCGGCATGCTTTTCACGTCGTTTGGTTGAAATCCACGTGCGCGTTCTGCCAAAAGCACCATTGCATGGATATCGTGTGGTTTTGCAGAAAACTGCGTCCGCGTCTACCAAAAGATGCATGTGCATGCTCAAAACGCGTTTTGGCACAAATGCATGTGTGGGTGCTAAAAAGAGCAGCATCGGCATGCTTTTCACGTCGCTTGGTTGAAATCCACGTGCGCGTTCGGCCAAATGCACCATTTGCATGCATATCGTGTGGTTTTGCAGAAAACTGCGTCCGCGTCTACCAAAAGATGCATGTGCATGCTTAAAACGCGTTTTGGCACAAATCCATGTGCGGGTGCTAAAAAGAGCAGCATCGGCATGCTTTTCACGTCGTTTGGTTGAAATCCACGTGCGCGTTCTGCCAACAGCACACTTTGCATGGATATCGTGTGGTTTTGCAGAAAACTGCGTCCGCGTCTACCAAAAGATGCATGTGCATGCTTAAAGACGGTTTTGGCACAAATCTATGTGCGGGTGCTAAAAAGAGCAGCATCGGCATGCTTTTCACGTCGTTTGGTTGAAATCCACGTGCGCGTTCTGCCAAAAGCACCCTTTGCATGGATATCGTGTGGTTTTGCAGAAAACTGCGTCCGCGTCTACCAAAAGATGCATGTGCATGCTTAAAATGCGTTTTGGCACAAATCTATGTGCGTGTGCTAAAAAGAGCAGCATCGGCATGCTTTTCCACGTCGTTTGGTTGAAATCCACGTGCGCGTTCTGCCAAAAGCACCAATTGCATGGATATCGTGTGGTTTTGCAGAAAACTGCGTCCGCGTCTACCAAAAGATGCATGTGCATGCTCAAAACGCGTTTTGGCACAAATGCATGTGTGGGTGCTAAAAAGAGCAGCATCGGCATGCTTTCCACGTCGCTTGGTTGAAATCCACGTGCGCGTTCGGCCAAATG
Organism: Dermacentor albipictus; assembly: GCF_038994185.2. Taxonomy (NCBI): domain Eukaryota; kingdom Metazoa; phylum Arthropoda; class Arachnida; order Ixodida; family Ixodidae; genus Dermacentor; species Dermacentor albipictus. The sequence continues at coordinate 10,514 of NW_027225801.1, read as the reverse complement.
CACCATTTGCATGCATATCGTGTGGTTTTGCAGAAAACTGCGTCCGCGTCTACCAAAAGATGCATTTGCATGCTTAAAACGCGTTTTGGCACAAATCCATGTGCGGGTGCTAAAAAGAGCAGCATCGGCATGCTTTTCACGTCGTTTGATTGAAATCACGTGCGCGTTCTGCCAAAAGCACCCTTTGCATGGATATCGTGTGGTTTTGCAGAAAACTGCGTCCGCGTCTACCAAAAGATGCATGTGCATGTTTAAACGCGTTTTGGCACAAATCTATGTGCGTGTGCTAAAAAGAGCAGCATCGGCATGCTTTTCACGTCGTTTGGTGAAATCCACGTGCGCGTTCTGCCAAAGCACCATTTGCATGCGTATCGTGTGGTTTTGCAGAAAACTGCGTCCGCGTCTACCAAAAGATGCATGTGCATGCTTAAAACGCGTTTTGTTACAAATCCATGCGCGGGTGCTAAAAAGAGCAGCATCGGCATGCTTTTCACGTCGTTTGGTAGAAATCCACGTGCGCGTTCGGCCAAATGCACCATTTGCATGCATATCGTGTGGTTTTGCAGAAAACAGCGTCCGCGTCTACCAAAAGATGCATGTGCATGCTTAAAACGCGTTTTGGCACAAATCTATGTGCGTGTGCTAAAAGAGCAGCATCGGCATGCTTTTCACGTCGTTTGGTTGAAATCCACGTGCGCGTTCTGCCAAAAGCACCAATTGCATGGATATCGTGTGGTTTTGCAGAAAACTGCGTCCGCGTCTACCAAAAGATGCATGTGCATGCTCAAAACGCGTTTTGGCACAAATGCATGTGTGGGTGCTAAAAAGAGCAGCATCGGCATGCTTTTCACGTCGCTTGGTTGAAATCCACGTGCGCGTTCGGCCAAGAGCACCATTTGCATGCATATCGTGTGGTTTTGCAGAAACAACGTCCGCGTCTAATAAAAGATGCATATGCTTGCTTAAAACGCGTTTTGGCACAAATCTATGTGCGGGTGCTAAAAAGAGCAGCATCGGCATGATTTTCACGTCGTTGGTAGAAATCCACGTGCGCGTTCGGCAAAAGCACCATTTGCATGCATATCGTGTGGTTTTGCAGAAAACTATGTCCGCGTCTACCAAAAGATGCATGTGCATGCGTAAAACGCGTTTTGGCACAAATCCATGTGCGTGTGCTAAAAAGAGCAGCATCGGGATGCTTTTCACGTCGTTTGGTAGAAATCCACGTGCGCGTTCTGCAAAAGCACCATTTGCATGCATATCGTGTGGTTTTGCAGAAAACTGCGTCCGCGTCTACCAAAAGATGCATGTGCATGCTTAAAACACGTTTTGGCACAAATCCATGTCCGCGTGCTAAAAGGAGCAGCATCGGCATGCTTTTCACGTCGTTTGGTAGACATCCACGTGCGCGTTCTGCCAAAATCACCATTTGCATGGATATCGTGTGGTTTTGCAGAAAACTGCGTCCGCGTCTACCAAAAGATGCATGCGCATGCTTAAAACGCGTTTTGGCACAAATCCATGTGCGGGTGCTAAAAACAGCAGCATCGGCATGCTTTTCACGCCGTTTGGCAGAAATCCACGTGCGCGTTCTGCCAAAAGCACCCTTAGCATGCATGTCGTTTTGTTTTGCAGAATACTGCGTCCGCGTCTTCCAAAAGATGCATGTGCATGCTTAAAACGCGTGTTGGCACAAATCCATGTGCGGGTGCGAAAAAGAGTAGCATCGGCATGCTTTTCACGTCGCTTGGTTGAAATCCACGTGCGCGTTCGGCCAAATGCACCATTTGCATGCATATCGTGTGCTTTTGCAGAAAACTGCGTCCGCGTCTACCAAAAGATGCATGTGCATGCTTAAAACGCGTTTTGGCACAAATCCATGTGCGGGTGCTAAAAAGAGCAGCATCGGCATGCTTTTCACGTCGTTTGGTTGAAATCCACGTGCGCGTTCTGCCAAAAGCACCCTTTGCATGGATATCGTGTGGTTTTGCAGAAAACTGCGTCCGCGTCTACCAAAAGATGCATGTGCATGCTTAAAACGCGTTTTGGCACAAATCCATGTGCGTGTGCTAAAAAGAGCAGCATCGGCATGCTTTTCACGTCGTTTGGTAGACATCCACGTGCGCGTTCTGCCAAAAGCACCCTTAGCATGCATGTCGTGTGGTTTTGCAGAAAACTGCGTCCGCGTCTTCAAAAGATGCATGTGCATGCTTAAAACGCGTGCTGGCACAAATCCATGCGCGGGTGCGAAAAAGATCAACATCGGCATGCTTTTCACGTCGTTTGGTAGAAATGCACGTGCGCGTTCTGCCAAAAGCACAATTTGCATGCATATCGTGCGGTTTTGCAGAAAACTGCGTCCGCGTCTACCAAAAGATGCATGTGCATGCTTATAACGCGTTTTGGCACAAATACCTGTGCGGGTGCTAAAAAGAGCAGCATCGGGATGCTTTTCACGTCGTTTGGTAGAAATCCACGTGCGCGTTCTGCCAAAAGCACCATTTGCATGCATATCGTGCGGTTTTGCAGAAAACTGCGTCCGCGTCTACAAAAGATGCATGTGCATGCTTAAAACGCGTTTTGGCACAAATACCTGTGCGGGTGCTAAAAAGAGCTGCACCGGGATGCTTTTCAGGTCGTTTGGTAGAAATCCACGTGCGCGTTCTGCCAAAAGCACCATTTGCATGCATATCGTGTGGTTTTGCAGAAAACTGCGTCCGCATCTACCAAAAGATGCATGTGCATGCTTAAAACGCGTTTTGGCACAAATCCATGTGCGCGTGCTAAAAAGAGCAGCATCGGCATGCTTTTCACGTCGTTTGGCAGAAATCGACGTGCGCGTTCTGCCAAAAGCACCATTTGCATGCATATCGTGTGGTTTTGCAGAAAACTGCGTCCGCGTCTACCAAAAGATGCATGTGCATGCGTAAAACGCGTTTTGGCACAAATCCATGTGCGTGTGCTAAAGAGAGCCCCATCGGCATGCTTTTCACGTCGTTGGGTAGAAATCCACGTGCGCGTTCTGCCAAAAGCACCGTTAGCATGCATGTCTGTGTGGTTTTGCAGAAAACTGCGTCCGCGTCTTCAAAAGATGCATGTGCATGCTTAAAACGCGTGCTGGCACAAATCCATGCGCGGGTGCGAAAAAGATCAACATCGGCATGCTTTTCACGTCGTTTGGTAGAAATGCACGTGCGCGTTCTGCCAAAAGCACAATTTGCATGCATATCGTGCGGTTTTGCAGAAAACTGCGTCCGCGTCTACCAAAAGATGCATGTGCATGCTTATAACGCGTTTTGGCACAAATACCTGTGCGGGTGCTAAAAAGAGCAGCATCGGGATGCTTTTCACGTCGTTTGGTAGAAATCCACGTGCGCGTTCTGCCAAAAGCACCATTTGCATGCATATCGTGTGGTTTTGCAGAAAACTGCGTCCGCATCTACCAAAAGATGCATGTGCATGCTTAAAACGCGTTTTGGCACAAATCCATGTGCGCGTGCTAAAAAGAGCAGCATCGGCATGCTTTTCACGTCGCTTGGTAGAAATCCACGTGCGCGTTCTGCCAAAAGCAGCATTTGCATGCATATGGTGCGGTTTTGCAGAAAATTGCGTCCGCGTCTGCCAAAAGATGCATGTGCATGCTTAAAACGCGTTTTGGCACAAATCCATGTGCGGGTGCTAAAAAGCGCAGCATCGGCATGCTTTTCACGTCGTTTGGTAGAAATCCACGTGCGCGTTCGGCCAAAAGCACCATTTGCTTGCATATCGTGTGGTTTTGCAGAAAACTGCGTCCGCGTCTACCAAAAGATGCATGTGCATGCGTAAAACGCGTTTTGGCACAAATCCATGTGCGTGTGCTAAAGAGAGCCCCATCGGCATGCTTTTCACGATGTTGGGTAGAAATACACGTGCGCGTTCTGCCAAAACCACCCTTAGCATGCATGTCGTGTGGTTTTGCAGAAAACTGCGTCCGCGTATTCAAAAGATGCATGTGCATGCTTAAAAACGCGTGCTGGCACAAATCCATGAGCGGGTGCGAAAAAGATCAACATCGGCATGCTTTTCACGTCGTTTGGTAGAAATGCACGTGCGCGTTCTGCCAAAAGCACCATTTGCATGCATATCGTGCGGTTTTGCAGAAAACTGCGTCCGCGTCTACCAAAAGATGCATGTGCATGCTTAAAACGCGTTTTGGCACAAATACCTGTGCGGGTGCTAAAAAGAGCAGCACCGGGATGCTTTTCAGGTCGTTTGGTAGAAATCCACGTGCGCGTTCTGCCAAAAGCACCATTTGCATGCATATCGTGTGGTTTTGCAGAAAACTGCGTCCGCATCTACCAAAAGATGCATGTGCATGCTTAAAACGCGTTTTGGCACAAATCCATGTGCGCGTGCTAAAAAGAGCAGCATCGGCATGCTTTTCACGTCGTTTGGCAGAAATCGACGTGCGCGTTCTGCCAAAAGCACCATTTGCATGCATATCGTGTGGTTTTGCAGAAAACTGCGTCCGCGTCTACCAAAAGATGCATGTGCATGCGTAAAACGCGTTTTGGCACAAATCCATGTGCGTGTGCTAAAGAGAGCCCCATCGGCATGCTTTTCACGTCGTTGGGTAGAAATCCACGTGCGCGTTCTGAAAAAGCACCCTTAGCATGCATGTCGTGTGGTTTTGCAGAAAACTGCGTCCGCGTCTTCAAAAGATGCATGTGCATGCTTAAAACGCGTGCTGGCACAAATCCATGCGCGGGTGCGAAAAAGATCAACATCGGCATGCTTTTCACGTCGTTTGGTAGAAATGCACGTGCGCGTTCTGCCAAAAGCACAATTTGCATGCATATCGTGCGGTTTTGCAGAAAACTGCGTCCGCGTCTACCAAAAGATGCATGTGCATGCTTATAACGCGTTTTGGCACAAATACCTGTGCGGGTGCTAAAAAGAGCAGCATCGGGATGCTTTTCACGTCGTTTGGTAGAAATCCACGTGCGCGTTCTGCCAAAAGCACCATTTGCATGCATATCGTGTGGTTTTGCAGAAAACTGCGTCCGCATCTACCAAAAGATGCATGTGCATGCTTAAAACGCGTTTTGGCACAAATCCATGTGCGCGTGCTAAAAAGAGCAGCATCGGCATGCTTTTCACGTCGTTTGGCAGAAATCGACGTGCGCGTTCTGCCAAATGCACCATTTGCATGCATATCGTGTGGTTTTGCAGAAAACTGCGTCCGCGTCTACCAAAAGATGCATGTGCATGCTTAAAACGCATTTTGGCACAAATCCATGTGCGGGTGCTAAAAAGAGCAGCATCGGCATGCTTTTCACGTCGCTTGGTTGAAATCCACGTGCGCGTTCGGCCAAATGCACCATTTGCATGCATATCGTGTGGTTTTGCAGAAAACTGCGTGCGCGTCTACCAAAAGATGCATGTGCATGCTTAAAACGCGTTTTGGCAGAAATCCATGTGCGGGTGCTAAAAAGAGCAGCATCGGCATGCTTTTCACGTCGTTTGGTTGAAATCCACGTGCGCGTTCTGCCAAAAGCACCAATTGCATGGATATCGTGTGGTTTTGCAGAAAACTGCGTCCGCGTCTACCAAAAGATGCATGTGCATGCTCAAAACGCGTTTTGGCACAAATGCATGTGTGGGTGCTAAAAAGAGCAGCATCGGCATGCTTTTCACGTCGCTTGGTTGAAATCCACGTGCGCGTTCGGCCAAATGCACCATTTGCATGCATATCGTGTGGTTTTGCAGAAAACTGCGTCCGCGTCTACCAAAAGATGCATGTGCATGCTTAAAACGCGTTTTGGCACAAATCCATGTGCGGGTGCTAAAAAGAGCAGCATCGGCATGCTTTTCACGTCGTTTGGTTGAAATCCACGTGCGCGTTCTGCCAACAGCACCCTTTGCATGGATATCGTGTGGTTTTGCAGAAAACTGCGTCCGCGTCTACCAAAAGATGCATGTGCATGCTTAAAACGCGTTTTGGCACAAATCTATGTGCGTGTGCTAAAAAGAGCAGCATCGGCATGCTTTTCACGTCGTTTGGTTGAAATCCACGTGCGCGTTCTGCCAAAAGCACCATTTGCATGCGTATCGTGTGGTTTTGCAGAAAACTGCGTCCGCGTCTACCAAAAGATGCATGTGCATGCTTAAAACGCGTTTTGGCACAAATCCATGCGTGGGTGCTAAAAAGAGCAGCATCGGCATGCTTTTCACGTCGTTTGGTAGAAATCCACGTGCGCGTTCGGCCAAATGCACCATTTGCATGCATATCGTGTGGTTTTGCAGAAAACTGCGTCCGCGTCTACCAAAAGATGCATGTGCATGCTTAAAACGCGTTTTGGCACAAATCTATGTGCGGGTGCTAAAAAGAGCAGCATCGGCATGCTTTTCACGTCGTTTGGTTGAAATCCACGTGCGCGTTCTGCCAAAAGCACCCTTTGCATGGATATCGTGTGGTTTTGCAGAAAAACTGCGTCCGCGTCTACCAAAAGATGCATGTGCATGCTTAAAATGCGTTTTGGCACAAATCCATGTGCGCGTGCTAAAAAGAGCAGCATCGGCATGCTTTTCACGTCGTTTGGTAGAAATCCACGTGCGCGTTCGGCCAAAAGCACCATTTGCATGCATATCGTGTGGTTTTGCAGAAAACTGCGTCCGCGTCTACCAAAAGATGCATGTGCATGCTTAAAACGCGTTTTGGCACAAATCTATGTGCGTGTGCTAAAAAGAGCAGCATCGGCATGCTTTTCACGTCGTTTGGTTGAAATCCACGTGCGCGTTCTGCCAAAAGCACCAATTGCATGGATATCGTGTGGTTTTGCAGAAAACTGCGTCCGCGTCTACCAAAAGATGCATGTGCATGCTCAAAACGCGTTTTGGCACAAATGCATGTGTGGGTGCTAAAAAGAGCAGCATCGGCATGCTTTCCACGTCGCTTGGTTGAAATCCACGTGCGCGTTCGGCCAAATGCACCATTTGCATGCATATCGTGTGGTTTTGCAGAAAACTGCGTCCGCGTCTACCAAAAGATGCATTTGCATGCATAAAACGCGTTTTGGCACAAATCCATGTGCGGGTGCTAAAAAGAGCAGCATCGGCATGCTTTTCACGTCGTTTGATTGAAATCCACGTGCGCGTTCTGCCAAAAGCACCCTTTGCATGGATATCGTGTGGTTTTGCAGAAAACTGCGTCCGCGTCTACCAAAAGATGCATGTGCATGCTTAAAACGCGTTTTGGCACAAATCTATGTGCGTGTGCTAAAAAGAGCAGCATCGGCATGCTTTTCACGTCGTTTGGTTGAAATCCACGTGCGCGTTCTGCCAAAAGCACCATTTGCATGCGTATCGTGTGGTTTTGCAGAAAACTGCGTCCGCGTCTACCAAAAGATGCATGTGCATGCTTAAAACGCGTTTTGTTACAAATCCATGCGCGGGTGCTAAAAAGAGCAGCATCGGCATGCTTTTCACGTCGTTTGGTAGAAATCCACGTGCGCGTTCGGCCAAATGCACCATTTGCATGCATATCGTGTGGTTTTGCAGAAAACAGCGTCCGCGTCTACCAAAAGATGCATGTGCATGCTTAAAACGCGTTTTGGCACAAATCTATGTGCGTGTGCTAAAAAGAGCAGCATCGGCATGCTTTTCACGTCGTTTGGTTGAAATCCACGTGCGCGTTCTGCCAAAAGCACCAATTGCATGGATATCGTGTGGTTTTGCAGAAAACTGCGTCCGCGTCTACCAAAAGATGCATGTGCATGCTCAAAACGCGTTTTGGCACAAATGCATGTGTGGGTGCTAAAAAGAGCAGCATCGGCATGCTTTTCACGTCGCTTGGTTGAAATCCACGTGCGCGTTCGGCCAAGAGCACCATTTGCATGCATATCGTGTGGTTTTGCAGAAAACAACGTCCGCGTCTAATAAAAGATGCATATGCTTGCTTAAAACGCGTTTTGGCACAAATCTATGTGCGGGTGCTAAAAAGAGCAGCATCGGCATGATTTTCACGTCGTTTGGTAGAAATCCACGTGCGCGTTCGGCCAAAAGCACCATTTGCATGCATATCGTGTGGTTTTGCAGAAAACTATGTCCGCGTCTACCAAAAGATGCATGTGCATGCGTAAAACGCGTTTTGGCACAAATCCATGTGCGTGTGCTAAAAAGAGCAGCATCGGGATGCTTTTCACGTCGTTTGGTAGAAATCCACGTGCGCGTTCTGCCAAAAGCACCATTTGCATGCATATCGTGTGGTTTTGCAGAAAACTGCGTCCGCGTCTACCAAAAGATGCATGTGCATGCTTAAAACACGTTTTGGCACAAATCCATGTCCGCGTGCTAAAAGGAGCAGCATCGGCATGCTTTTCACGTCGTTTGGTAGACATCCACGTGCGCGTTCTGCCAAAATCACCATTTGCATGGATATCGTGTGGTTTTGCAGAAAACTGCGTCCGCGTCTACCAAAAGATGCATGCGCATGCTTAAAACGCGTTTTGGCACAAATCCATGTGCGGGTGCTAAAAACAGCAGCATCGGCATGCTTTTCACGCCGTTTAGCAGAAATCCACGTGCGCGTTCTGCCAAAAGCACCCTTAGCATGCATGTCGTTTTGTTTTGCAGAATACTGCGTCCGCGTCTTCCAAAAGATGCATGTGCATGCTTAAAACGCGTGTTGGCACAAATCCATGTGCGGGTGCGAAAAAGAGTAGCATCGGCATGCTTTTCACGTCGCTTGGTTGAAATCCACGTGCGCGTTCGGCCAAATGCACCATTTGCATGCATATCGTGTGCTTTTGCAGAAAACTGCGTCCGCGTCTACCAAAAGATGCATGTGCATGCTTAAAACGCGTTTTGGCACAAATCCATGTGCGGGTGCTAAAAAGAGCAGCATCGGCATGCTTTTCACGTCGTTTGGTTGAAATCCACGTGCGCGTTCTGCCAAAAGCACCCTTTGCATGGATATCGTGTGGTTTTGCAGAAAACTGCGTCCGCGTCTACCAAAAGATGCATGTGCATGCTTAAAACGCGTTTTGGCACAAATCCATGTGCGTGTGCTAAAAAGAGCAGCATCGGCATGCTTTTCACGTCGTTTGGTAGACATCCACGTGCGCGTTCTGCCAAAAGCACCCTTAGCATGCATGTCGTGTGGTTTTGCAGAAAACTGCGTCCGCGTCTTCAAAAGATGCATGTGCATGCTTAAAACGCGTGCTGGCACAAATCCATGCGCGGGTGCGAAAAAGATCAACATCGGCATGCTTTTCACGTCGTTTGGTAGAAATGCACGTGCGCGTTCTGCCAAAAGCACAATTATCATGCATATCGTGCGGTTTTGCAGAAAACTGCGTCCGCGTCTACCAAAAGATGCATGTGCATGCTTATAACGCGTTTTGGCACAAATACCTGTGCGGGTGCTAAAAAGAGCAGCATCGGGATGCTTTTCACGTCGTTTGGTAGAAATCCACGTGCGCGTTCTGCCAAAAGCACCATTTGCATGCATATCGTGCGGTTTTGCAGAAAACTGCGTCCGCGTCTACCAAAAGATGCATGTGCATGCTTAAAACGCGTTTTGGCACAAATACCTGTGCGGGTGCTAAAAAAGAGCTGCACCGGGATGCTTTTCAGGTCGTTTGGTAGAAATCCACGTGCGCGTTCTGCCAAAAGCACCATTTGCATGCATATCGTGTGGTTTTGCAGAAACTGCGTCCGCATCTACCAAAAGATGCATGTGCATGCTTAAAACGCGTTTTGGCACAAATCCATGTGCGCGTGCTAAAAAGAGCAGCATCGGCATGCTTTTCACGTCGTTTGGCAGAAATCGACGTGCGCGTTCTGCCAAAAGCACCATTTGCATGCATATCGTGTGGTTTTGCAGAAAACTGCGTCCGCGTCTACCAAAAGATGCATGTGCATGCGTAAAACGCGTTTTGGCACAAATCCATGTGCGTGTGCTAAAGAGAGCCCCATCGGCATGCTTTTCACGTCGTTGGGTAGAAATCCACGTGCGCGTTCTGCCAAAAGCACCCTTAGCATGCATGTCGTGTGGTTTTGCAGAAAACTGCGTCCGCGTCTTCAAAGATGCATGTGCATGCTTAAAACGCGTGCTGGCACAAATCCATGCGCGGGTGCGAAAAAGATCAACATCGGCATGCTTTTCACGTCGTTTGGTAGAAATGCACGTGCGCGTTCTGCCAAAAGCACAATTTGCATGCATATCGTGCGGTTTTGCAGAAAACTGCGTCCGCGTCTACCAAAGATGCATGTGCATGCTTATAACGCGTTTTGGCACAAATACCTGTGCGGGTGCTAAAAAGAGCAGCATCGGGATGCTTTTCACGTCGTTTGGTAGAAATCCACGTGCGCGTTCTGCCAAAAGCACCATTTGCATGCATATCGTGTGGTTTTGCAGAAAACTGCGTCCGCATCTACCAAAAGATGCATGTGCATGCTTAAAACGCGTTTTGGCACAAATCCATGTGCGCGTGCTAAAAAGAGCAGCATCGGCATGCTTTTCACGTCGCTTG
>NW_027225800.1:0-60547 GCF_038994185.2 Dermacentor albipictus | reverse complement strand
CCCCCCCCCCCCCCCCCCCCCCCCCCCCCCCCCCCCCCCCCCCCCCCCCCCCCCCCCCCCCCCCCCCCCCCCCACTCCCCCCCCCCCACCCCCCCCCCCCCCCACCCCCCACCCCCCCCCCCCCCCCCCACCCCCCCCCCCCCCCACATCCCCCCCCCCCCCCCCCCCACCCCACCCCACCCCCCCCCCCCCCCACCCCCCCCCCCCCCCTCCCCCCCCCCCCCCCCCCCCCCCCACCCCCCCCCCCCACCCCCCCCCCCCCCCCCCCCCCACCCCCCCCCCCCCCCCCCCCCACCCCCCCCCCCCCCCCCCCCCCCCCCCCCCCCCCCCCCCCCCCCCCCCCCCCCCCCCCCCCCACCCCCCCCTCCCCCCCCCCCACCCCCCCCCCCCCCCCCCACCCCCCCCCCCCCCCCCCACCCCCCCCCCCCCCCCCCCCCCCCCCCCCCCCCCTCCCCCCACCCCCCCCCCCCCACCCCCCCCCCCCCCCCCCCCCCCACCCCCCCACCCCCCCCACCCCCCCCCCCCCCCCCCCCCCCCCACCCCCCCCCCCCCCCACCCCACCCCCCCCCCCCCCCCCCCCCACCCCCCCCCCCCCCCCCCCCCCCCCCCCCCCCCCCCCCCCCCCCCCCCCCCCCTCCCCCCCCCCCCCCCCACCCCCCCCCCCCCACCCCCCCCCCCACCCCCCCCCCTCCCCCCCCCACCCCCCCCCCCCCCCCCCCCCCCCCACCCCCCCCCCCCCCCCCCCACCCACCCCCCCCCCACCCCCCCCCCCACCCCCCCCCCCCCCACCACCCCCCTCCCCCCCCCCCCCCCCCCCCCACCCCCCCCCCCCCCCCCCCCCCCCCCCACCCCCCCCCCCCCCCCCCCCCCCCCACCCCCCCCCCCTCCCCCCCCCCCCTCCCCCCCCCCCCCATCCTCCTCCGTGTTGTTGTTGAGAGAGATAATGCTGCTCTTTTTAGCACCCGCACATGGATTTGTGCGAAAACGCGTTTTAAGCATGAATTTGACACTTTTGGTAGACGAGGATGCAGTTTTCTGCAAAACCACACGATATGCATGCAAATGGCGCTTTTGGCAGAACGCGCGTGTGGATTTCTACCAAACGACGTGAAAAGCATGCCAATGCTGCTCTTTTTAGCACCCGCACATGGATTTGTGCCAAAACGCGTTTTAAGCATGAATATGACGCTTTTGGTAGACGAGGATGCAGTTTTCTGCAAAACCACACGATATGCATTCAAATGACGCTTTTGGCAGAACGCGCGTGTGGATTTCTACCAAACGACGTGAAAAGCATGCAAATGCTGCTCTTTTCAGCACCCGCACATGGATTTGTGCGAAAACGCGTTTTAAGCATGAATATGACACTTTTGGTAGACGAGGATGCAGTTTTCTGCAAAACCACACGATATGCATGCAAATGACGCTTTTGGCAGAACGCGCGTGTGGATTTCTACCAAACGACGTGAAAAGCATGCAAATGCTGCTCTTTTTAGAACCCGCACATGGATTTGTGCCAAAACGCGTTTTAAGCATGAATATGACACTTTTGGTAGACGAGGATGCAGTTTTCTGCAAAACCACACGATATGCATGCAAATGGTGCTTTTGGCAGAACGCGCGTGTGGATTTCTACCAAACGACGTGAAAAGCATGCAAATGCTGCTCTTTTTAGAACCCGCACATGGATTTGTGCCAAAACGCGTTTTAAGCATGAATATGACACTTTTGGTAGACGAGGATGCAGTTTTCTGCAAAACCACACGATATACATGCAAATGGTGCTTTTCGCAGAACGCGCGTGTGGATTTCTACCAAACGACGTGAAAAGCATGCCAATGCTGCTCTTTTTAGCACCCGCACATGGATTTGTGCGAAAACGCGTTTTAAGCATGAATATGACACTTTTGGTAGACGAGGATGCAGTTTTCTGCAAAAACCACACGATATGGATGCAAATGACGCTTTTGGCAGAACGCGCGTGTGGATTTCTACCAAACGACGTGAAAAGCATGCAAATGCTGCTCTTTTTAGAACCCGCACATGGATTTGTGCCAAAACGCGTTTTAAGCATGAATATGACACTTTTGGTAGACGAGGATGCAGTTTTCTGCAAAACCACACGATATGCATGCAAATGGTGCTTTTGGCAGAACGCGCGTGTGGATTTCTACCAAACGACGTGAAAAGCATGCAAATGCTGCTCTTTTTAGATCCCGAACATGGATTTGTGCCAAAACGCGTTTTAAGCATGAATATGATACTTTTGGTAGACGAGGATGCAGTTTTCTGCAAAACCACACGATATACATGCAAATGGTGCTTTTGGCAGAACGCGCGTGTGGATTTCTACCAAACGACGTGAAAAGCATGCCAATGCTGCTCTTTTTAGCACCCGCACATGGATTTGTGCCAAAACGCGTTTTAAGCATGAATATGACACTTTTGGTAGACGAGGATGCAGTTTTCTGCAAAACCACACGATATGCATGCAAATGACGCTTTTGGCAGAACGCGCGTGTGGATTTCTACCAAACGACGTGAAAAGCATGCCAATGCTTCTCTTTTTAGCGCCCGCAGATGGATTTGTGCGAAAACGCGTTTTAAGCATGAATATGGCACTTTTGGTAGACGAGGATGCAGTTTTCTGCAAAACCACACGATATGCATGCAAATGACGCTTTTGGAAGAACGCGCGTGTGGATTTCTACCAAACGACGTGAAAAGCATGCCAATGCTGCTCTTTTTAGCACCCGCACATGGATTTGTGCCAAAACGCGTTTTAAGCATGAATATGACACTTTTGGTAGACGAGGATGCAGTTTTCTGCAAAACCACACGATATACATGCAAATGGTGCTTTTGGCAGAACGCGCGTGTGGATTTCTACCAAACGACGTGAAAAGCATGCCAATGCTGCTCTTTTTAGCACCCGCACATTGATTTGTGCAAAACGCGTTTTAAGCATGAATATGACACTTTTGGTAGACGAGAATGCAGTTTTCTGCAAAACCACACGATATGCATGCAAATGACGCTTTTGGCAGAACGCGCGTGTGGATTTCTACCAAACGACGTGAAAAGCATGCCAATGCTTCTCTTTTTAGCGCCCGCAGATGGATTTGTGCGAAAACGCGTTTTAAGCATGAATATGGCACTTTTGGTAGACGAGGATGCAGTTTTCTGCAAAACCACACGATATGCATGCAAATGACGCTTTTGGCAGAACGCGCGTCTGGATTTCTACCAAACGACGTGAAAAGCATGCAAATGCTGCTCTTGTTAGAACCCGCGAATGGATTTGTGCCAAAACGCGTTTTAAGCATGAATATGACACTTTTGGTAGACGAGGATGCAGTTTTCTGCAAAACCACACGATATGCATGCAAATGACGCTTTTGGAAGAACGCGCGTGTGGATTTCTACCAAACGACGTGAAAAGCATGCCAATGCTGCTCTTTTTAGCACCCGCACATGGATTTGTGCCAAAACGCGTTTTAAGCATGAATATGACACTTTTGGTAGACGAGGATGCAGTTTTCTGCAAAACCACACGATATGCATGCAAATGGTGCTTTTGGCAGAACGCGCGTGTGGATTTCTACCAAACGACGTGAAAAGCATGCAAATGCTGCTCTTTTTAGAACCCGAACATGGATTTCTGCCAAAACGCGTTTTAAGCATGAATATGACACTTTTGGTAGACGAGGATGCAGTTTTCTGCAAAACCACACGATATACATGCAAATGGTGCTTTTGGCAGAACGCGCGTGTGGATTTCTACCAAACGACGTGAAAAGCATGCAATGCTGCTCTTTTTAGCACCCGCACATGGATTTGTGCGAAACGCGTTTTAAGCATGAATATGACACTTTTGGTAGACGAGGATGCAGTTTTCTGCAAAACCACACGATATGCATGCAAATGGCGCTTTTGGCAGAACGCGCGTGTGGATTTCTACCAAACGACGTGAAAAGCATGCCAATGCTGCTCTTTTTAGCACCCGCACATGGATTTGTGCCAAAACGCGTTTTAAGCATGAATATGACACTTTTGGTAGACGAGGATGCTGTTTTCTGCACAACCACACGATATACATGCAAATGACGCTTTTGGCAGAACGCGCGTGTGGATTTCTACCAAACGACGTGAAAAGCATGCAAATGCTGCTCTTTTCAGCACCCGCACATGGATTTGTGCGAAAACGCGTTTTAAGCATGAATATGACACTTTTGGTAGACGAGGATGCAGTTTTCTGCAAAACCACACGATATGCATGCAAATGACGCTTTTGCAGAACGCGCGTGTGGATTTCTACCAAACGGTGTGAAAAGCATGCAAATGCTGCTCTTTTTAGAACCCGCACATGGATTTGTGCCAAAACGCGTTTTAAGCATGAATATGACACTTTTGGTAGACGAGGATGCAGTTTTCTGCAAACCACACGATATGCATGCAAATGGTGCTTTTGGCAGAACGCGCGTGTGGATTTCTACCAAACGACGTGAAAAGCATGCAATGCTGCTCTTTTAGAACCCGCACATGGATTTGTGCCAAAACGCGTTTTAAGCATGAATATGACACTTTTGGTAGACGAGGATGCAGTTTTCTGCAAAACCACACGATATACATGCAAATGGTGCTTTTGGCAGAACGCGCTGGTGGATTTCTACCAAACGACGTGAAAAGCATGCCAATGCTGCTCTTTTTAGCACCCGCACATGGATTTGTGCGAAAACGCGTTTTAAGCATGAATATGCAACTTTTGGTAGACGAGGATGCAGTTTTCTGCAAAACCACACGATATACATGCAAATGGTGCTTTTGGCAGAACGCGCGTGTGGATTTCTACCAAACGACGTGAAAAGCATGCCAATGCTGCTCTTTTAGCACCCGCACATGGATTTGTGCGAAAACGCGTTTTAAGCATGAATATGCAACTTTTGGTAGACGAGGATGCAGTTTTCTGCAAAACCACACGATATGCATGCAAATGACGCTTTTGGCAGAACGCGCGTGTGGATTTCTACCAAACGACGTGAAAAGCATGCCAATGCTGCTCTTTTTAGCACCCGCACATGGATTTGTGCCAAAACGCGTTTTAAGCATGAATATGACACTTTTGGTAGACCAGGATGCAGTTTTCTGCAAAACCACACGATATGCATGCAAATGGTGCTTTTGGCAGAACGCGCGTGTGGATTTCTACCAAACGACGTGAAAAGCATGCAAATGCTGCTCTTTTTAGAACCCGAACATGGATTTGTTGCCAAAACGCGTTTTAAGCATGAATATGACACTTTTGGTAGACGAGGATGCAGTTTTCTGCAAAACCACACGATATACATGCAAATGGTGCTTTTGGCAGAACGCGCGTGTGGATTTCTACCAAACGACGTGAAAAGCATGCCAATGCTGCTCTTTTTAGCACCCGCACATGGATTTGTGCGAAAACGCGTTTTTAAGCATGAATATGAGACTTTTGGTAGACGAGGATGCAGTTTTCTGCAAAACCACACGATATGCATGCAAATGGCGCTTTTGGCAGAACGCGCGTGTGGATTTCTACCAAACGACGTGAAAAGCATGCCAATGCTGCTCTTTTTAGCACCCGCACATGGATTTGTGCCAAAACGCGTTTTAAGCATGAATATGACGCTTTTGGTAGACGAGGATGCAGTTTTCTGCAAAACCACACGATATGCATGCAAATGACGCTTTTGGCAGAACGCGCGTGTGGATTTCTACCAAACGACGTGAAAAGCATGCAAATGCTGCTCTTTTTAGAACCCGCACATGGATTTGTGCCAAAACGCGTTTTAAGCATGAATATGACACTTTTGGTAGACGAGGATGCAGTTTTCTGCAAAACCACACGATATGCATGCAAATGGTGCTTTTGGCAGAACGCGCGTGTGGATTTCTACCAAACGACGTGAAAAGCATGCAAATGCTGCTCTTTTTAGAACCCGCACATGGATTTTTGCCAAAACGCGTTTTAAGCATGAATATGACACTTTTGGTAGACGAGGATGCAGTTTTCTGCAAAACCACACGATATACATGCGAATGGTGCTTTTGGCAGAACGCGCGTGTGGATTTCTACCAAACGACGTGAAAAGCATGCCAATGCTGCTCTTTTTAGCACCCGCACATGGATTTGTGCGGAAAACGCGTTTTAAGCATGAATACGCAAGTTTTGGTAGACGAGGATGCAGTTTTCTGCAAAACCACCCGATATGCATGCAAATGACGCTTTTGGCAGAACGCGCGTGTGGATTTCTACCAAACGACGTGAAAAGCATGCCAATGCTGCTCTTTTTAGCACCCGCACATGGATTTGTGCCAAAACGCGTTTTAAGCATGAATATGACACTTTTGGTAGACGAGGATGCAGTTTTCTGCAAAACCACACGATATGCATGCAAATAGCGCTTTTGGCAGAACGCGCGTGTGGATTTCTACCAAACGACGTCAAAAGCATGCCAATGCTGCTCTTTTTAGCACCCGCACATG
This sequence comes from Dermacentor albipictus, assembly GCF_038994185.2. Taxonomy (NCBI): domain Eukaryota; kingdom Metazoa; phylum Arthropoda; class Arachnida; order Ixodida; family Ixodidae; genus Dermacentor; species Dermacentor albipictus. Next base: position 54,031 of record NW_027225800.1, on the reverse strand, counting down.
GATTTGTGCCAAAACGCGTTTTAAGCATGAATATGACACTTTTGGTAGACGAGGATGCAGTTTTCTGCAAAACCACACGATATGCATGCAAATGACGCTTTTGGCAGAACGCGCGTGTGGATTTCTACCAAACGACGTAAAAAGCATGCAAATGCTGCTCTTTTCAGCACCCGCACATGGATTTGTGCGAAAACGCGTTTTAAGCATGAATATGACACTTTTGGTAGACGAGGATGCAGTTTTCTGCAAAACCACACGATATGCATGCAAATGGCGCTTTTGGCAGAACGCGCGTGTGGATTTCTACCAAACGACGTGAAAAGCATGCCAATGCTGCTCTTTTTAGCACCCGCACATGGATTTGTGCCAAAACGCGTTTTAAGCATGAATATGACGCTTTTGGTAGACGAGGATGCAGTTTTCTGCAAAACCACACGATATGCATGCAAATGACGCTTTTGGCAGAGCGCGCGTGTGGATTTCTACCAAACGACGTGAAAAGCATGCCAATGCGGCTCTTTTTAGCACCCGCACATGGATTTGTGCGAAAACGCGTTTTAAGCATGAATATGACACTTTTGGTAGACGAGGATGCAGTTTTCTGCAAAACCACACGATATGCATGCAAATGGCGCTTTTGGCAGAACGCGCGTGTGGATTTCTACCAAACGACGTGAAAAGCATGCCAATGCTGCTCTTTTTAGCACCCGCACATGGATTTGTGCCAAAACGCGTTTTAAGCATGAATATGACGCTTTTGGTAGACGAGGATGCAGTTTTCTGCAAAACCACACGATATGCATGCAAATGACGCTTTTGGCAGAACGCGCGTGTGGATTTCTACCAAACGACGTGAAAAGCATGCCAATGCGGCTCTTTTTAGCACCCGCACATGGATTTGTGCGAAAACGCGTTTAAGCATGAATATGACACTTTTGGTAGACGAGGATGCAGTTTTCTGCAAAACCACACGATATGCATGCAAATGGTGCTTTTGGCAGAACGCGCGTGTGGATTTCTACCAAACGACGTGAAAAGCATGCCAATGCTGCTCTTTTTAGCAGCCGCACATGGATTTGTGCCAAAACGCGTTTTAAGCATGAATATGACACTTTTGGTAGACGAGGATGCAGTTTTCTGCAAAACCACACGATATGCATGCAAATGGCGCTTTTGGCAGAACGCGCGTGTGGATTTCTACCAAACGACGTGAAAAGCATGCCAATGCTGCTCTTTTTAGCACCCGCACATGGATTTGTGCCAAAACGCGTTTTAAGCATGAATATGACACTTTTGGTAGACGAGGATGCAGTTTTCTGCAAAACCACACGATATGCATGCAAATGACGCTTTTGGCAGAACGCGCGTGTGGATTTCTACCAAACGACGTGAAAAGCATGCAAATGCTGCTCTTTTCAGCACCCGCACATGGATGTGTGCGAAAACGCGTTTTAAGCATGAATATGACACTTTTGGTAGACGAGGATGCAGTTTTCTGCAAAACCACACGATATGCATGCAAATGACGCTTTTGGCAGAACGCGGCGTGTGGATTTCTACCAAACGACGTGAAAAGCATGCCAATGCTGCTCTTTTTAGCGCCCGCAGATGGATTTGTGCGAAAACGCGTTTTAAGCATGAATATGACACTTTTGGTAGACGAGGATGCAGTTTTCTGCAAAACCACACGATATGGATGCAAATGACGCTTTTGGCAGAACGCGCGTGTGGATTTCTACCAAACGACGTGAAAAGCATGCCAATGCTGCTCTTTTTAGCACCCGCACATGGATTTGTGCCAAAACGCGTTTTAAGCATGAATATGACACTTTTGGTAGACGAGGATGCAGTTTTCTGCAAAACCACACGATATGCATGCAATGGCGCTTTTGGCAGAACGCGCGTGTGGATTTCTACCAAACGACGTGAAAAGCATGCCAATGCTGCTCTTTTAGCACCCGCACATGGATTTGTGCGAAACGCGTTTTAAGCATGAATATGCAACTTTTGGTAGACGAGGATGCAGTTTTCTGCAAAACCACACGATATGCATGCAAATGACGCTTTTGGCAGAACGCGCGTGTGGATTTCTACCAAACGACGTGAAAAGCATGCCAATGCTGCTCTTTTTAGCACCCGCACATGGATTTGTGCCAAAACGCGTTTTAAGCATGCATATGACACTTTTGGTAGACGAGGATGCAGTTTTTCTGCAAAACCACACGATATGCATGCAAATGGTGCTTTTGGGAGAACGCGCGTGTGGATTTCTACCAAACGACGTGAAAAGCATGCAAATGCTGCTCTTTTTAGAACCCGAACATGGATTTGTGCCAAAACGCGTTTTTAAGCATGAATATGACACTTTTGGTAGACGAGGATGCAGTTTTCTGCAAAACCACACGATATACATGCAAATGGTGCTTTTGGCAGAACGCGCGTGTGGATTTCTACCAAACGACGTGAAAAGCATGCCAATGCTGCTCTTTTTAGCACCCGCACATGGATTTGTGCGAAAACGCGTTTTAAGCATGAATTTGACACTTTTGGTAGACGAGGATGCAGTTTTCTGCAAAACCACACGATATGCATGCAAATGGCGCTTTTGGCAGAACGCGCGTGTGGATTTCTACCAAACGACGTGAAAAGCATGCCAATGCTGCTCTTTTTAGCACCCGCACATGGATTTGTGCCAAAACGCGTTTTAAGCATGAATATGACGCTTTTGGTAGACGAGGATGCAGTTTTCTGCAAAACCACACGATATGCATGCAAATGACGCTTTTGGCAGAACGCGCGTGTGGATTTCTACCAAACGACGTGAAAAGCATGCAAATGCTGCTCTTTTTAGAACCCGAACATGGATTTGTGCCAAAACGCGTTTTAAGCATGAATATGACACTTTTGGTAGACGAGGATGCAGTTTTCTGCAAAACCACACGATATGCATGCAAATGGTGCTTTTGGCAGAACGCGCGTGTGGATTTCTACCAAACGACGTGAAAAGCATGCCAATGCTGCTCTTTTTAGCACCCGCACATGGATTTGTGCGAAAACGCGTTTTAAGCATGAATTTGACACTTTTGGTAGACGAGGATGCAGTTTTCTGCAAAACCACACGATATGCATGCAAATGGCGCTTTTGGCAGAACGCGCGTGTGGATTTCTACCAAACGACGTGAAAAGCATGCCAATGCTGCTCTTTTTAGCACCCGCACATGGATTTGTGCCAAAACGCGTTTTAAGCATGAATATGACGCTTTTGGTAGACGAGGATGCAGTTTTCTGCAAAACCACACGATATGCATGCAAATGACGCTTTTGGCAGAACGCGCGTGTGGATTTCTACCAAACGACGTGAAAAGCATGCAAATGCTGCTCTTTTCAGCACCCGCACATGGATTTATGCGAAAACGCGTTTTAAGCATGAATATGACACTTTTGGTAGACGAGGATGCAGTTTTCTGCAAAACCCACACGATATGCATGCAAATGACGCTTTTGGCAGAACGCGCGTGTGGATTTCTACCAAACGACGTGAAAAGCATGCAAATGCTGCTCTTTTAGAACCCGCACATGGATTTGTGCCAAAACGCGTTTTAAGCATGAATATGACACTTTTGGTAGACGAGGATGCAGTTTTCTGCAAAACCACACGATATGCATGCAAATGGTGCTTTTGGCAGAACGCGCGTGTGGATTTCTACCAAACGACGTGAAAAGCATGCAAATGCTGCTCTTTTTAGAACCCGCACATGGATTTGTGCCAAAACGCGTTTTAAGCATGAATATGACACTTTTGGTAGACGAGGATGCAGTTTTCTGCAAAACCACACGATATACATGCAAATGGTGCTTTTCGCAGAACGCGCGTGTGGATTTCTACCAAACGACGTGAAAAGCATGCAAATGCTGCTCTTTTCAGCACCCGCACATGGATTTGTGCGAAAACGCGTTTTAAGCATGAATATGACACTTTTGGTAGACGAGGATGCAGTTTTCTGCAAAACCACACGATATGCATGCAAATGACGCTTTTGGCAGAACGCGCGTGTGGATTTCTACCAAACGGTGTGAAAAGCATGCAAATGCTGCTCTTTTTAGAACCCGCACATGGATTTGTGCCAAAACGCGTTTTAAGCATGAATATGACACTTTTGGTAGACGAGGATGCAGTTTTCTGCAAAACCACACGATATGCATGCAAATGACGCTTTTGGCAGAACGCGCGTGTGGATTTCTACCAAACGGTGTGAAAAGCATGCAAATGCTGCTCTTTTTAGAACCGCACATGGATTTGTGCCAAAACGCGTTTTAAGCATGAATATGACACTTTTGGTAGACGAGGATGCAGTTTTCTGCAAAACCACACGATATGCATGCAAATGGTGCTTTTGGCAGAACGCGCGTGGTGGATTTCTACCAAACGACGTGAAAAGCATGCAATGCTGCTCTTTTAGAACCCGCACATGGATTTGTGCCAAAACGCGTTTTAAGCATGAATATGACACTTTTGGTAGACGAGGATGCAGTTTTCTGCAAAACCACACGATATACATGCAAATGGTGCTTTTGGCAGAACGCGCTGGTGGATTTCTACCAAACGACGTGAAAAGCATGCCAATGCTGCTCTTTTTAGCACCCGCACATGGATTTGTGCGAAAACGCGTTTTAAGCATGAATATGCAACTTTTGGTAGACGAGGATGCAGTTTTCTGCAAAACCACACGATATACATGCAAATGGTGCTTTTGGCAGAACGCGCGTGTGGATTTCTACCAAACGACGTGAAAAGCATGCCAATGCTGCTCTTTTTAGCACCCGCACATGGATTTGTGCGAAAACGCGTTTTAAGCATGAATATGCAACTTTTGGTAGACGAGGATGCAGTTTTCTGCAAAACCACACGATATGCATGCAAATGACGCTTTTGGCAGAACGCGCGTGTGGATTTCTACCAAACGACGTGAAAAGCATGCCAATGCTGCTCTTTTTAGCACCCGCACATGGATTTGTGCCAAAACGCGTTTTAAGCATGAATATGACACTTTTGGTAGACCAGGATGCAGTTTTCTGCAAAACCACACGATATGCATGCAAATGGTGCTTTTGGCAGAACGCGCGTGTGATTTCTACCAAACGACGTGAAAAGCATGCAAATGCTGCTCTTTTTAGAACCCGAACATGGATTTGTGCCAAAACGCGTTTTAAGCATGAATATGACACTTTTGGTAGACGAGGATGCAGTTTTCTGCAAAACCACACGATATACATGCAAATGGTGCTTTTGGCAGAACGCGCGTGTGGATTTCTACCAAACGACGTGAAAAGCATGCCAATGCTGCTCTTTTTAGCACCCGCACATGGATTTGTGCGAAAACGCGTTTTAAGCATGAATATGAGACTTTTGGTAGACGAGGATGCAGTTTTCTGCAAAACCACACGATATGCATGCAAATGGCGCTTTTGGCAGAACGCGCGTGTGGATTTCTACCAAACGACGTGAAAAGCATGCCAATGCTGCTCTTTTTAGCACCCGCACATGGATTTGTGCCAAAACGCGTTTTAAGCATGAATATGACGCTTTTGGTAGACGAGGATGCAGTTTTCTGCAAAACCACACGATATGCATGCAAATGACGCTTTTGGCAGAACGCGCGTGTGGATTTCTACCAAACGACGTGAAAAGCATGCAAATGCTGCTCTTTTTAGAACCCGCACATGGATTTGTGCCAAAAGGCGTTTTAAGCATGAATATGACACTTTTGGTAGACGAGGATGCAGTTTTCTGCAAAACCACACGATATGCATGCAAATGGTGCTTTTGGCAGAACGCGCGTGTGGATTTCTACCAAACGACGTGAAAAGCATGCAAATGCTGCTCTTTTTAGAACCCGCACATGGATTTTTGCCAAAACGCGTTTTAAGCATGAATATGACACTTTTGGTAGACGAGGATGCAGTTTTCTGCAAAACCACACGATATACATGCGAATGGTGCTTTTGGCAGAACGCGCGTGTGGATTTCTACCAAACGACGTGAAAAGCATGCCAATGCTGCTCTTTTTAGCACCCGCACATGGATTTGTGCGAAAACGCGTTTTAAGCATGAATACGCAAGTTTTGGTAGACGAGGATGCAGTTTTCTGCAAAACCACCCGATATGCATGCAAATGACGCTTTTGCAGAACGCGCGTGTGGATTTCTACCAAACGACGTGAAAAGCATGCCAATGCTGCTCTTTTTAGCACCCGCACATGGATTTGTGCCAAAACGCGTTTTAAGCATGAATATGACACTTTTGGTAGACGAGGATGCAGTTTTCTGCAAAACCACACGATATGCATGCAAATAGCGCTTTTGGCAGAACGCGCGTGTGGATTTCTACCAAACGACGTCAAAAGCATGCCAATGCTGCTCTTTTTAGCACCCGCACATGGATTTGTGCCAAAACGCGTTTTAAGCATGAATATGACACTTTTGGTAGACGAGGATGCAGTTTTCTGCAAAACCACACGATATGCATGCAAATGACGCTTTTGGCAGAACGCGCGTGTGGATTTCTACCAAACGACGTAAAAAGCATGCAAATGCTGCTCTTTTCAGCACCCGCACATGGATTTGTGCGAAAACGCGTTTTAAGCATGAATATGACACTTTTGGTAGACGAGGATGCAGTTTTCTGCAAAACCACACGATATGCATGCAAATGGCGCTTTAGGCAGAACGCGCGTGTGGATTTCTACCAAACGACGTGAAAAGCATGCCAATGCTGCTCTTTTTAGCACCCGCACATGGATTTGTGCCAAAACGCGTTTTAAGCATGAATATGACGCTTTTGGTAGACGAGGATGCAGTTTTCTGCAAAACCACACGATATGCATGCAAATGACGCTTTTGGCAGAGCGCGCGTGTGGATTTCTACCAAACGACGTGAAAAGCATGCCAATGCGGCTCTTTTTAGCACCCGCACATGGATTTGTGCGAAAACGCGTTTTAAGCATGAATATGACACTTTTGGTAGACGAGGATGCAGTTTTCTGCAAAACCACACGATATGCATGCAAATGGTGCTTTTGGCAGAACGCGCGTGTGGATTTCTACCAAACGACGTGAAAAGCATGCCAATGCTGCTCTTTTTAGCACCCGCACATGGATTTGTGCCAAAACGCGTTTTAAGCATGAATATGACACTTTTGGTAGACGAGGATGCAGTTTTCTGCAAAACCACACGATATGCATGCAAATGGCGCTTTTGGCAGAACGCGCGTGTGGATTTCTACCAAACGACGTGAAAAGCATGCCAATGCTGCTCTTTTTAGCACCCGCACATGGATTTGTGCGAAAACGCGTTTTAAGCATGAATATGCAACTTTTGGTAGACGAGGATGCAGTTTTCTGCAAAACCACACGATATGCATGCAAATGACGCTTTTGGCAGAACGCGCGTGTGGATTTCTACCAAACGACGTGAAAAGCATGCCAATGCTGCTCTTTTTAGCACCCGCACATGGATTTGTGCCAAAACGCGTTTTAAGCATGCATATGACACTTTTGGTAGACGAGGATGCAGTTTTCTGCAAAACCACACGATATGCATGCAAATGGTGCTTTTGGAGAACGCGCGTGTGGATTTCTACCAAACGACGTGAAAAGCATGCAAATGCTGCTCTTTTAGAACCCGAACATGGATTTGTGCCAAAACGCGTTTTAAGCATGAATATGACACTTTTGGTAGACGAGGATGCAGTTTTCTGCAAAACCACACGATATACATGCAAATGGTGCTTTTGGCAGAACGCGCGTGTGGATTTCTACCAAACGACGTGAAAAGCATGCCAATGCTGCTCTTTTTAGCACCCGCACATGGATTTGTGCGAAAACGCGTTTTAAGCATGAATTTGACACTTTTGGTAGACGAGGATGCAGTTTTCTGCAAAACCACACGATATGCATGCAAATGGCGCTTTTGGCAGAACGCGCGTGTGGATTTCTACAAACGACGTGAAAAGCATGCCAATGCTGCTCTTTTTAGCACCCGCACATGGATTTGTGCCAAAACGCGTTTTAAGCATGAATATGACGCTTTTGGTAGACGAGGATGCAGTTTTCTGCAAAACCACACGATATGCATGCAAATGACGCTTTTGGCAGAACGCGCGTGTGATTTCTACCAAACGACGTGAAAAGCATGCCAATGCTGCTCTTTTTAGCACCCGCACATGGATTTGTGCCAAAACGCGTTTTAAGCATGAATATGACGCTTTTGGTAGACGAGGATGCAGTTTTCTGCAAAACCACACGATATGCATGCAAATGACGCTTTTGGCAGAACGCGCGTGTGGATTTCTACCAAACGACGTGAAAAGCATGCAAATGCTGCTCTTTTCAGCACCCGCACATGGATTTATGCGAAAACGCGTTTTAAGCATGAATATGACACTTTTGGTAGACGAGGATGCAGTTTTCTGCAAAACCACACGATATGCATGCAAATGACGCTTTTGGCAGAACGCGCGTGTGGATTTCTACCAAACGACGTGAAAAGCATGCAAATGCTGCTCTTTTTAGAACCCGCACATGGATTTGTGCCAAAACGCGTTTTAAGCATGAATATGACACTTTTGGTAGACGAGGATGCAGTTTTCTGCAAAACCACACGATATGCATGCAAATGGTGCTTTTGGCAGAACGCGCGTGTGGATTTCTACCAAACGACGTGAAAAGCATGCAAATGCTGCTCTTTTTAGAACCCGCACATGGATTTGTGCCAAAACGCGTTTTAAGCATGAATATGACACTTTTGGTAGACGAGGATGCAGTTTTCTGCAAAACCACACGATATACATGCAAATGGTGCTTTTCGCAGAACGCGCGTGTGGATTTCTACCAAACGACGTGAAAAGCATGCCAATGCTGCTCTTTTTAGCACCCGCACATGGATTTGTGCGAAAACGCGTTTTAAGCATGAATATGACACTTTTGGTAGACGAGGATGCAGTTTTCTGCAAAACCGCACGATATGCATGCAAATGGCGCTTTTGGCAGAACGCGCGTGTGGATTTCTACCAAACGACGTGAAAAGCATGCCAATGCTGCTCTTTTTAGCACCCGCACATGGATTTGTGCCAAAACGCGTTTTAAGCATGAATATGACACTTTTGGTGGACGAGGATGCAGTTTTCTGCAAAACCACACGATATACATGCAAATGGTGCTTTTGGCAGAACGCGCGTGTGGATTTCTACCAAACGACGTGAAAAGCATGCAAATGCTGCTCTTTTTAGAACCCGAACATGGATTTGTGCCAAAACGCGTTTTAAGCATGAATATGATATACTTTTGGTAGACGAGGATGCAGTTTTCTGCAAAACCACACGATATACATGCAAATGGTGCTTTTGGCAGAACGCGCGTGTGGATTTCTACCAAACGACGTGAAAAGCATGCCAATGCTGCTCTTTTTAGCACCCGCACATGGATTTGTGCGAAAACGCGTTTTAAGCATGAATATGACACTTTTGGTAGACGAGGATGCAGTTTTCTGCAAAACCACACGATATGCATGGAAATGGCGCTTTTGCAGCACGCGCGTGTGGATTTCTACCAAACGACGTGAAAACCATGCCAATGCTGCTCTTTTTAGCACCCGCACATGGATTTGTGCCAAAACGCGTTTTAAGCATGAATATGACACTTTTGGTAGACGAGGATGCAGTTTTCTGCAAAACCACACGATATACATGCAAATGGTGCTTTTGGCAGAACGCGCGTGTGGATTTCTACCAAACGACGTGAAAAGCATGCCAATGCTGCTCTTTTTAGCACCCGCACATGGATTTGTGCGAAAACGCGTTTTAAGCATGAATATGACACTTTTGGTAGACGAGGATGCAGTTTTCTGCAAAACCACACGATATGCATGCAAATGACGCTTTTGGAAGAACGCGCGTGTGGATTTCTACCAAACGACGTGAAAAGCATGCCAATGCTGCTCTTTTTAGCACCCGCACATGGATTTGTGCCAAAACGCGTTTTAAGCATGAATATGACACTTTTGGTAGACGAGGATGCAGTTTTCTGCAAAACCACACGATATGCATGCAAATGGTGCTTTTGGCAGAACGCGCGTGTGGATTTCTACCAAACGACGTGAAAAGCATGCAATGCTGCTCTTTTAGAACCCGCACATGGATTTGTGCCAAAACGCGTTTTAAGCATGAATATGACACTTTTGGTAGACGAGGATGCAGTTTTCTGCAAAACCACACGATATACATGCAAATGGTGCTTTTGGCAGAACGCGCTGGTGGATTTCTACCAAACGACGTGAAAAGCATGCCAATGCTGCTCTTTTTAGAACCCGCACATGGATTTGTGCCAAAACGCGTTTTAAGCATGAATATGCAACTTTTGGTAGACGAGGATGCAGTTTTCTGCAAAACCACACGATATACATGCAAATGGTGCTTTTGGCAGAACGCGCTGGTGGATTTCTACCAAACGACGTGAAAAGCATGCCAATGCTGCTCTTTTTAGAACCCGCACATGGATTTGTGCCAAAACGCGTTTTAAGCATGAATATGCAACTTTTGGTAGACGAGGATGCAGTTTTCTGCAAAACCACACGATATACATGCAAATGGTGCTTTTGGCAGAACGCGCGTGTGGATTTCTACCAAACGACGTGAAAAGCATGCCAATGCTGCTCTTTTTAGCACCCGCACATGGATTTGTGCGAAAACGCGTTTTAAGCATGAATATGCAACTTTTGGTAGACGAGGATGCAGTTTTCTGCAAAACCACACGATATGCATGCAAATGACGCTTTTGGCAGAACGCGCGTGTGGATTTCTACCAAACGACGTGAAAAGCATGCCAATGCTGCTCTTTTTAGCACCCGCACATGGATTTGTGCCAAAACGCGTTTTAAGCATGAATATGACACTTTTGGTAGACCAGGATGCAGTTTTCTGCAAAACCACACGATATGCATGCAAATGGTGCTTTTGGCAGAACGCGCGTGTGGATTTCTACCAAACGACGTGAAAAGCATGCAAATGCTGCTCTTTTTAGAACCCGAACATGGATTTGTGCCAAAACGCGTTTTAAGCATGAATATGACACTTTTGGTAGACGAGGATGCAGTTTTCTGCAAAACCACACGATATACATGCAAATGGTGCTTTTGGCAGAACGCGCGTGTGGATTTCTACCAAACGACGTGAAAAGCATGCCAATGCTGCTCTTTTTAGCACCCGCACATGGATTTGTGCGAAAACGCGTTTTAAGCATGAATATGAGACTTTTGGTAGACGAGGATGCAGTTTTCTGCAAAACCACACGATATGCATGCAAATGGCGCTTTTGGCAGAACGCGCGTGTGGATTTCTACCAAACGACGTGAAAAGCATGCCAATGCTGCTCTTTTTAGCACCCGCACATGGATTTGTGCCAAAACGCGTTTTAAGCATGAATATGACGCTTTTGGTAGACGAGGATGCAGTTTTCTGCAAAACCACACGATATGCATGCAAATGACGCTTTTGGCAGAACGCGCGTGTGGATTTCTACCAAACGACGTGAAAAGCATGCAAATGCTGCTCTTTTTAGAACCCGCACATGGATTTGTGCCAAAACGCGTTTTAAGCATGAATATGACACTTTTGGTAGACGAGGATGCAGTTTTCTGCAAAACCACACGATATGCATGCAAATGGTGCTTTTGGCAGAACGCGCGTGTGGATTTCTACCAAACGACGTGAAAAGCATGCAAATGCTGCTCTTTTTAGAACCCGCACATGGATTTTTGCCAAAACGCGTTTTAAGCATGAATATGACACTTTTGGTAGACGAGGATGCAGTTTTCTGCAAAACCACACGATATACATGCGAATGGTGCTTTTGGCAGAACGCGCGTGTGGATTTCTACCAAACGACGTGAAAAGCATGCCAATGCTGCTCTTTTTAGCACCCGCACATGGATTTGTGCGAAAACGCGTTTTAAGCATGAATACGCAAGTTTTGGTAGACGAGGATGCAGTTTTCTGCAAAACCACCCGATATGCATGCAAATGACGCTTTTGGCAGAACGCGCGTGTGGATTTCTACCAAACGACGTGAAAAGCATGCCAATGCTGCTCTTTTTAGCACCCGCACATGGATTTGTGCCAAAACGCGTTTTAAGCATGAATATGACACTTTTGGTAGACGAGGATGCAGTTTTCTGCAAAACCACACGATATGCATGCAAATAGCGCTTTTGGCAGAACGCGCGTGTGGATTTCTACCAAACGACGTCAAAAGCATGCCAATGCTGCTCTTTTTAGCACCCGCACATGGATTTGTGCCAAAACGCGTTTTAAGCATGAATATGACACTTTTGGTAGACGAGGATGCAGTTTTCTGCAAAACCACACGATATGCATGCAAATGACGCTTTTGGCAGAACGCGCGTGTGGATTTCTACCAAACGACGTAAAAAGCATGCAAATGCTGCTCTTTTCAGCACCCGCACATGGATTTGTGCGAAAACGCGTTTTAAGCATGAATATGACACTTTTGGTAGACGAGGATGCAGTTTTCTGCAAAACCACACGATATGCATGCAAATGGCGCTTTTGGCAGAACGCGCGTGTGGATTTCTACCAAACGACGTGAAAAGCATGCCAATGCTGCTCTTTTTAGCACCCGCACATGGATTTGTGCCAAAACGCGTTTTAAGCATGAATATGACGCTTTTGGTAGACGAGGATGCAGTTTTCTGCAAAACCACACGATATGCATGCAAATGACGCTTTTGGCAGAGCGCGCGTGTGGATTTCTACCAAACGACGTGAAAAGCATGCCAATGCGGCTCTTTTAAGCACCCGCACATGGATTTGTGCGAAAACGCGTTTTAAGCATGAATATGACACTTTTGGTAGACGAGGATGCAGTTTTCTGCAAAACCACACGATATGCATGCAAATGGTGCTTTTGGCAGAACGCGCGTGTGGATTTCTACCAAACGACGTGAAAAGCATGCCAATGCTGCTCTTTTTAGCACCCGCACATGGATTTGTGCCAAAACGCGTTTTAAGCATGAATATGACACTTTTGGTAGACGAGGATGCAGTTTTCTGCAAAACCACACGATATGCATGCAAATGGCGCTTTTGGCAGAACGCGCGTGTGGATTTCTACCAAACGACGTGAAAAGCATACCAATGCTGCTCTTTTTAGCACCCGCACATGGATTTGTGCGAAAACGCGTTTTAAGCATGAATATGACACTTTTGGTAGACGAGGATGCAGTTTTCTGCAAAACCACACGATATGCATGCAAATGACGCTTTTGGCAGAACGCGCGTGTGGATTTCTACCAAACGACGTGAAAAGCATGCAAATGCTGCTCTTTTCAGCACCCGCACATGGATTTGTGCGAAAACGCGTTTTAAGCATGAATATGACACTTTTGGTAGACGAGGATGCAGTTTTCTGCAAAACCACACGATGTGCATGCAAATGACGCTTTTGGCAGAACGCGCGTGTGGATTTCTACCAAACGACGTGAAAAGCATGCCAATGCTGCTCTTTTTAGCGCCCGCAGATGGATTTGTGCGAAAACGCGTTTTAAGCATGAATATGACAATTTTGGTAGACGAGGATGCAGTTTTCTGCAAAACCACACGATATGCATGCAAATGGTGCTTTTGGCAGAACGCGCGTGTGGATTTCTACCAAACGACGTGAAAAGCATGCAAATGCTGCTCTTTTTAGAACCGCACATGGATTTGTGCCAAAACGCGTTTTAAGCATGAATATGACACTTTTGGTAGACGAGGATCAAAACCACACGATATGCATGCAAATGGTGCTTTTGGCAGAACGCGCGTGTGGATTTCTACCAAACGACGTGAAAAGCATGCAAATGCTGCTCTTTTTAGAACCCGAACATGGATTTGTGCCAAAACGCGTTTTAAGCATGAATATGACACTTTTGGTAGACGAGGATGCAGTTTTCTGCAAAACCACACGATATACATGCAAATGGTGCTTTTGGCAGAACGCGCGTGTGGATTTCTACCAAACGACGTGAAAAGCATGCCAATGCTGCTCTTTTTAGCACCCGCACATGGATTTGTGCGAAAACGCGTTTTAAGCATGAATATGACACTTTTGGTAGACGAGGATGCAGTTTTCTGCAAAACCACACGATATGCATGCAAATGGCGCTTTTGGCAGAACGCGCGTGTGGATTTCTACCAAACGACGTGAAAAGCATGCCAATGCTGCTCTTTTTAGCACCCGCACATGGATTTGTGCCAAAACGCGTTTTAAGCATGAATATGACGCTTTTGGTAGACGAGGATGCAGTTTTCTGCAAAACCACACGATATGCATGCAAATGACGCTTTTGGCAGAACGCGCGTGTGGATTTCTACCAAACGACGTGAAAAGCATGCAAATGCTGCTCTTTTCAGCACCCGCACATGGATTTGTGCGAAAACGCGTTTTAAGCATGAATATGACACTTTTGGTAGACGAGGATGCAGTTTTCTGCAAAACCACACGATATGCATGCAAATGACGCTTTTGGCAGAACGCGCGTGTGGATTTCTACCAAACGACGTGAAAAGCATGCAAATGCTGCTCTTTTTAGAACCCGCACATGGATTTGTGCCAAAACGCGTTTTAAGCATGAATATGACACTTTTGGTAGACGAGGATGCAGTTTTCTGCAAAACCACACGATATGCATGCAAATGACGCTTTTGGCAGAACGCGCGTGTGGATTTCTACCAAACGACGTGAAAAGCATGCAAATGCTGCTCTTTTTAGAACCCGCACATGGATTTGTGCCAAAACGCGTTTTAAGCATGAATATGACACTTTTGGTAGACGAGGATGCAGTTTTCTGCAAAACCACACGATATGCATGCAAATGGTGCTTTTGCAGAACGCGCGTGTGGATTTCTACCAAACGACGTGAAAAGCATGCAAATGCTGCTCTTTTTAGAACCCGCACATGGATTTGTGCCAAAACGCGTTTTAAGCATGAATATGACACTTTTGGTAGACGAGGATGCAGTTTTCTGCAAACCACACGATATACATGCAAATGGTGCTTTTCGCAGAACGCGCGTGTGGATTTCTACAAACGACGTGAAAAGCATGCCAATGCTGCTCTTTTTAGCACCCGCACATGGATTTGTGCGAAAACGCGTTTTAAGCATGAATATGACACTTTTGGTAGACGAGGATGCAGTTTTCTGCAAAACCGCACGATATGCATGCAAATGGCGCTTTTGGCAGAACGCGCGTGTGGATTTCTACCAAACGACGTGAAAAGCATGCCAATGCTGCTCTTTTTAGCACCCGCACATGGATTTGTGCCAAAACGCGTTTTAAGCATGAATATGACACTTTTGGTGGACGAGGATGCAGTTTTCTGCAAAACCACACGATATACATGCAAATGGTGCTTTTGGCAGAACGCGCGTGTGGATTTCTACCAAACGACGTGAAAAGCATGCAAATGCTGCTCTTTTTAGAACCCGAACATGGATTTGTGCCAAAACGCGTTTTAAGCATGAATATGATACTTTTGGTAGACGAGGATGCAGTTTTCTGCAAACCACACGATATACATGCAAATGGTGCTTTTGGCAGAACGCGCGTGTGGATTTCTACCAAACGACGTGAAAAGCATGCAATGCTGCTCTTTTTAGCACCCGCACATGGATTTGTGCGAAAACGCGTTTTAAGCATGAATATGACACTTTTGGTAGACGAGGATGCAGTTTTCTCCAAACCACACGATATGCATGGAAATGGCGCTTTTGGCAGAACGCGCGTGTGGATTTCTACCAAACGACGTGAAAACCATGCCAATGCTGCTCTTTTTAGCACCCGGCACATGGATTTGTGCCAAAACGCGTTTTAAGCATGAATATGACACTTTTGGTAGACGAGGATGCAGTTTCTGCAAAACCACACGATATACATGCAAATGGTGCTTTTGGCAGAACGCGCGTGTGGATTTCTACCAAACGACGTGAAAAGCATGCCAATGCTGCTCTTTTTAGCACCCGCACATGGATTTGTGCGAAAACGCGTTTTAAGCATGAATATGACACTTTTGGTAGACGAGGATGCAGTTTTCTGCAAAACCACACGATATGCATGCAAATGACGCTTTTGGAAGAACGCGCGTGTGGATTTCTACCAAACGACGTGAAAAGCATGCCAATGCTGCTCTTTTTAGCACCCGCACATGGATTTGTGCCAAAACGCGTTTTTAAGCATGAATATGACACTTTTGGTAGACGAGGATGCAGTTTTCTGCAAAACCACACGATATGCATGCAAATGACGCTTTTGGAAGAACGCGCGTGTGGATTTCTACCAAACGACGTGAAAAGCATGCCAATGCTGCTCTTTTAGCACCCGCACATGGATTTGTGCCAAAACGCGTTTTAAGCATGAATATGACACTACCATGAATATGGTAGACGAGGATGCAGTTTTCTGCAAAACCACACGATATGCATGCAAATGGTGCTTTTGGCAGAACGCGCGTGTGGATTTCTACCAAACGACGTGAAAAGCATGCAAATGCTGCTCTTTTTAGATCCGAACATGGATTTGTGCCAAAACGCGTTTTAAGCATGAATATGATACTTTTGGTAGACGAGGATGCAGTTTTCTGCAAAACCACACGATATACATGCAAATGGTGCTTTTGGCAGAACGCGCGTGTGGATTTCTACCAAACGACGTGAAAAGCATGCCAATGCTGCTCTTTTTAGCACCCGCACATGGATTTGTGCCAAAACGCGTTTTAAGCATGAATATGACACTTTTGGTAGACGAGGATGCAGTTTTCTGCAAAACCACACGATATGCATGCAAATGACGCTTTTGGCAGAACGCGCGTGTGGATTTCTACCAAACGACGTGAAAAAGCATGCCAATGCTTCTCTTTTAGCGCCCGCAGATGGATTTGTGCGAAAACGCGTTTTTAAGCATGAATATGGCACTTTTGGTAGACGAGGATGCAGTTTCTGCAAAGCCACACGATATCATGCAAAATGACGCTTTTGGCAGAACGCGCGTCTGGATTTCTACCAAACGACGTGAAAAGCATGCAAATGCTGCTCTTTTTAGAACCCGCGAATGGATTTGTGCCAAAACGCGTTTTAAGCATGAATATGACACTTTTGGTAGACGAGGATGCAGTTTTCTGCAAAACCACACGATATGCATGCAAATGGTGCTTTTGGCAGAACGCGCGTGTGGATTTCTACCAAACGACGTGAAAAGCATGCAAATGCTGCTCTTTTTAGAACCCGCACATGGATTTGTGCCAAAACGTGTTTTAAGCATGAATATGACACTTTTGGTAGACGAGGATGCAGTTTTCTGCAAACCACACGATATACATGCAAATGGTGCTTTTGGCAGAACGCGCGTGTGGATTTCTACCAAACGACGTGAAAAGCATGCCAATGCTGCTCTTTTTAGCACCCGCACATGGATTTGTGCGAAAACGCGTTTTGAGCATGAATATGCAACTTTTGGTAGACGAGGATGCAGTTTTCTGCAAAACCACACGATATACATGCAAATGGTGCTTTTGGCAGAACGCGCGTGTGGATTTCTACCAAACGACGTGAAAAGCATGCCAATGCTGCTCTTTTTAGCACCCGCACATGGATTTGTGCGAAAACACGTTTTAAGCATGAATATGCAACTTTTGGTAGACGAGGATGCAGTTTTCTGCAAAACCACACGATATGCATGCAAATGACGCTTTTGGCAGAACGCGCGTGTGGATTTCTACCAAACGACGTGAAAAGCATGCAATGCTGCTCTTTTTAGCACCCGCACATGGATTTGTGCCAAAACGCGTTTTAAGCATGCATATGACACTTTTGGTAGACGAGGATGCAGTTTTCTGCAAAACCACACGATATGCATGCAAATGGTGCTTTTGGCAGAACGCGCGTGTGGATTTCTACCAAACGACGTGAAAAAGCATGCAAATGCTGCTCTTTTTAGAACCCGAACATGGATTTGTGCCAAAACGCGTTTAAGCATGAATATGACACTTTTGGTAGACGAGGGATGCAGTTTTCTGCAAAACCACACGATATACATGCAAATGGTGCTTTTGCAGAACGCGCGTGTGGATTTCTACCAAACGACGTGAAAAGCATGCCAATGCTGCTTGCCAATGCTGCTCTTTTTAGCACCCGCACATGGATTTGTGCCAAAACGCGTTTTAAGCATGAATATGACACTTTTGGTAGACGAGGATGCAGTTTTCTGCAAAACCACACGATATGCATGCAAATGACGCTTTTGGCAGAACGCGCGTGTGGATTTCTACCAAACGACGTGAAAAGCATGCCAATGCTGCTCGTTTTAGCACCCGCACATGGATTTGTGCCAAAACGCGTTTTAAGCATGCATATGACACTTTTGGTAGACGAGGATGCAGTTTTCTGCAAAACCACACGATATGCATGCAAATGACGCTTTTGGCAGAACGCGCGTGTGGATTTCTACCAAACGACGTGAAAAGCATGCAAATGCTGCTCTTTTTAGATCCCGAACATGGATTTGTGCCAAAACGCGTTTTAAGCATGAATATGATACTTTTGGTAGACGAGGATGCAGTTTTCTGCAAAACCACACGATATACATGCAAATGGTGCTTTTGGCAGAACGCGCGTGTGGATTTCTACCAAACGACGTGAAAAGCATGCCAATGCTGCTCTTTTTAGCACCCGCACATGGATTTGTGCCAAAACGCGTTTTAAGCATGAATATGACACTTTTGGTAGACGAGGATGCAGTTTTCTGCAAAACCACACGATATGCATGCAAATGACGCTTTTGGCAGAACGCGCGTGTGGATTTCTACCAAACGACGTGAAAAGCATGCCAATGCTTCTCTTTTTAGCGCCCGCAGATGGATTTGTGCGAAAACGCGTTTTAAGCATGAATATGGCACTTTTGGTAGACGAGGATGCAGTTTTCTGCAAAACCACACGATATGCATGCAAATGACGCTTTTGGCAGAACGCGCGTCTGGATTTCTACCAAACGACGTGAAAAGCATGCAAATGCTGCTCTTTTTAGAACCCGCGAATGGATTTGTGCCAAAACGCGTTTTAAGCATGAATATGACACTTTTGGTAGACGAGGATGCAGTTTTCTGCAAAACCACACGATATGCATGCAAATGGTGCTTTTGGCAGAACGCGCGTGTGGATTTCTACCAAACGACGTGAAAAGCATGCAAATGCTGCTCTTTTTAGAACCCGCACATGGATTTGTGCCAAAACGTGTTTTAAGCATGAATATGACACTTTTGGTAGACGAGGATGCAGTTTTCTGCAAAACCACACGATATACATGCAAATGGTGCTTTTGGCAGAACGCGCGTGTGGATTTCTACCAAACGACGTGAAAAGCATGCCAATGCTGCTCTTTTTAGCACCCGCACATGGATTTGTGCGAAAACGCGTTTTGAGCATGAATATGCAACTTTTGGTAGACGAGGATGCAGTTTTCTGCAAAACCACACGATATACATGCAAATGGTGCTTTTGGCAGAACGCGCGTGTGGATTTCTACCAAACGACGTGAAAAGCATGCCAATGCTGCTCTTTTTAGCACCCGCACATGGATTTGTGCGAAAACGCGTTTTAAGCATGAATATGCAACTTTTGGTAGACGAGGATGCAGTTTTCTGCAAAACCACACGATATGCATGCAAATGACGCTTTTGGCAGAACGCGCGTGTGGATTTCTACCAAACGACGTGAAAAGCATGCCAATGCTGCTCTTTTTAGCACCCGCACATGGATTTGTGCCAAAACGCGTTTTAAGCATGCATATGACACTTTTGGTAGACGAGGATGCAGTTTTCTGCAAAACCACACGATATGCATGCAAATGGTGCTTTTGGCAGAACGCGCGTGTGGATTTCTACCAAACGACGTGAAAAGCATGCAAATGCTGCTCTTTTTAGAACCCGAACATGGATTTGTGCCAAAACGCGTTTTAAGCATGAATATGACACTTTTGGTAGACGAGGATGCAGTTTTCTGCAAAACCACACGATATACATGCAAATGGTGCTTTTGGCAGAACGCGCGTGTGGATTTCTACCAAACGACGTGAAAAGCATGCCAATGCTGCTCTTTTTAGCACCCGCACATGGATTTGTGCGAAAACGCGTTTTCAGCATGAATTTGACACTTTTGGTAGACGAGGATGCAGTTTTCTGCAAAACCACACGATATGCATGCAAATGGCGCTTTTGGCAGAACGCGCGTGTGGATTTCTACCAAACGACGTGAAAAGCATGCCAATGCTGCTCTTTTTAGCACCCGCACATGGATTTGTGCCAAAACGCGTTTTAAGCATGAATATGACGCTTTTGGTAGACGAGGATGCAGTTTTCTGCAAAACCACACGATATGCATTCAAATGACGCTTTTGGCAGAACGCGCGTGTGGATTTCTACCAAACGACGTGAAAAGCATGCAAATGCTGCTCTTTTCAGCACCCGCACATGGATTTGTGCGAAAACGCGTTTTAAGCATGAATATGACACTTTTGGTAGACGAGGATGCAGTTTTCTGCAAAACCACACGATATGCATGCAAATGACGCTTTTGGCAGAACGCGCGTGTGGATTTCTACCAAACGACGTGAAAAGCATGCAAATGCTGCTCTTTTTAGAACCCGCACATGGATTTGTGCCAAAACGCGTTTTAAGCATGAATATGACACTTTTGGTAGACGAGGATGCAGTTTTCTGCAAAACCACACGATATGCATGCAAATGGTGCTTTTGGCAGAACGCGCGTGTGGATTTCTACCAAACGACGTGAAAAGCATGCAAATGCTGCTCTTTTTAGAACCCGCACATGGATTTGTGCCAAAACGCGTTTTAAGCATGAATATGACACTTTTGGTAGACGAGGATGCAGTTTTCTGCAAAACCACACGATATACATGCAAATGGTGCTTTTCGCAGAACGCGCGTGTGGATTTCTACCAAACGACGTGAAAAGCATGCCAATGCTGCTCTTTTTAGCACCCGCACATGGATTTGTGCGAAAACGCGTTTTAAGCATGAATATGACACTTTTGGTAGACGAGGATGCAGTTTTCTGCAAAACCACACGATATGGATGCAAATGACGCTTTTGGCAGAACGCGCGTGTGGATTTCTACCAAACGACGTGAAAAGCATGCAAATGCTGCTCTTTTTAGAACCCGCACATGGATTTGTGCCAAAACGCGTTTTAAGCATGAATATGACACTTTTGGTAGACGAGGATGCAGTTTTCTGCAAAACCACACGATATGCATGCAAATGGTGCTTTTGGCAGAACGCGCGTGTGGATTTCTACCAAACGACGTGAAAAGCATGCAAATGCTGCTCTTTTTAGAACCGCACATGGATTTGTGCCAAAACGCGTTTTAAGCATGAATATGACACTTTTGGTAGACGAGGGTGCAGTTTTCTGCAAAACCACACGATATGCATGCAAATGGTGCTTTTGGCAGAACGCGCGTGTGGATTTCTACCAAACGACGTGAAAAGCATGCAAATGCTGCTCTTTTTAGAACCCGCACATGGATTTGTGCCAAAACGCGTTTTAAGCATGAATATGACACTTTTGGTAGACGAGGATGCAGTTTTCTGCAAAACCACACGATATACATGCAAATGGTGCATTTGCAGAACGCGCGTGTGGATTTCTACCAAACGACGTGAAAAGCATGCCAAGCTGCTCTTTTTAGCACGCGCACATGGATTTGTGCCAAAACGCGTTTTAAGCATGAATATGACACTTTTGGTAGACGAGGATGCAGTTTTCTGCAAAACCACACGATATGCATGCAAATGACGCTTTTGGAAGAACGCGCGTGTGGATTTCTACCAAACGACGTGAAAAGCATGCCAATGCTGCTCTTTTTAGCACCCGCACATGGATTTGTGCCAAAACGCGTTTTAAGCATGAATATGACACTTTTGGTAGACGAGGATGCAGTTTTCTGCAAAACCACACGTTATGCATGCAAATGGTGCTTTTGGCAGAACGCGCGTGTGGATTTCTACCAAACGACGTGAAAAGCATGCAAATGCTGCTCTTTTTAGATCCCGAACATGGATTTGTGCCAAAACGCGTTTTTAAGCATGAATATGATACTTTTGGTAGACGAGGATGCAGTTTTCTGCAAAACCACACGATATACATGCAAATGGTGCTTTTGGCAGAACGCGCGTGTGGATTTCTACCAAACGACGTGAAAAGCATGCCAATGCTGCTCTTTTTAGCACCCGCACATGGATTTGTGCCAAAACGCGTTTTAAGCATGAATATGACACTTTTGGTAGACGAGGATGCAGTTTTCTGCAAAACCACACGATATGCATGCAAATGACGCTTTTGGCAGAACGCGCGTGTGGATTTCTACCAAACGACGTGAAAAGCATGCCAATGCTTCTCTTTTTAGCGCCCGCAGATGGATTTGTGCGAAAACGCGTTTTAAGCATGAATATGGCACTTTTGGTAGACGAGGATGCAGTTTTCTGCAAAACCACACGATATGCATGCAAATGACGCTTTTGGCAGAACGCGCGTCTGGATTTCTACCAAACGACGTGAAAAGCATGCAAATGCTGCTCTTGTTAGAACCCGCGAATGGATTTGTGCCAAAACGCGTTTTAAGCATGAATATGACACTTTTGGTAGACGAGGATGCAGTTTTCTGCAAAACCACACGATATGCATGCAAATGGTGCTTTTGGCAGAACGCGCGTGTGGATTTCTACCAAACGACGTGAAAAGCATGCAAATGCTGCTCTTTTTAGAACCCGCACATGGATTTGTGCCAAAACGCGTTTTAAGCATGAATATGACACTTTTGGTAGACGAGGATGCAGTTTTCTGCAAAACCACACGATATACATGCAAATGGTGCTTTTCGCAGAACGCGCGTGTGGATTTCTACCAAACGACGTGAAAAGCATGCCAATGCTGCTCTTTTTAGCACCCGCACATGGATTTGTGCGAAAACGCGTTTTAAGCATGAATATGCAACTTTTGGTAGACGAGGATGCAGTTTTCTGCAAAACCACACGATATACATGCAAATGGTGCTTTTGGCAGAACGCGCGTGTGGATTTCTACCAAACGACGTGAAAAGCATGCCAATGCTGCTCTTTTTAGCACCCGCACATGGATTTGTGCGAAAACGCGTTTTAAGCATGAATATGCAACTTTTGGTAGACGAGGATGCAGTTTTCTGCAAAACCACACGATATGCATGCAAATGACGCTTTTGGCAGAACGCGCGTGTGGATTTCTACCAAACGACGTGAAAAGCATGCCAATGCTGCTCTTTTTAGCACCCGCACATGGATTTGTGCCAAAACGCGTTTTAAGCATGCATATGACACTTTTGGTAGACGAGGATGCAGTTTTCTGCAAAACCACACGATATGCATGCAAATGGTGCTTTTGGGAGAACGCGCGTGTGGATTTCTACCAAACGACGTGAAAAGCATGCAAATGCTGCTCTTTTTAGAACCCGAACATGGATTTGTGCCAAAACGCGTTTTAAGCATGAATATGACACTTTTGGTAGACGAGGATGCAGTTTTCTGCAAAACCACACGATATACATGCAAATGGTGCTTTTGGCAGAACGCGCGTGTGGATTTCTACCAAACGACGTGAAAAGCATGCCAATGCTGCTCTTTTTAGCACCCGCACATGGATTTGTGCGAAAACGCGTTTTAAGCATGAATTTGACACTTTTGGTAGACGAGGATGCAGTTTTCTGCAAAACCACACGATATGCATGCAAATGGCGCTTTTGGCAGAACGCGCGTGTGGATTTCTACCAAACGACGTGAAAAGCATGCCAATGCTGCTCTTTTTAGCACCCGCACATGGATTTGTGCCAAAACGCGTTTTAAGCATGAATATGACGCTTTTGGTAGACGAGGATGCAGTTTTCTGCAAAACCACACGATATGCATGCAAATGACGCTTTTGGCAGAACGCGCGTGTGGATTTCTACCAAACGACGTGAAAAGCATGCAAATGCTGCTCTTTTCAGCACCCGCACATGGATTTGTGCGAAAACGCGTTTTAAGCATGAATATGACACTTTTGGTAGACGAGGATGCAGTTTTCTGCAAAACCACACGATATGCATGCAAATGACGCTTTTGGCAGAACGCGCGTGTGGATTTCTACCAAACGACGTGAAAAGCATGCAAATGCTGCTCTTTTTAGAACCCGCACATGGATTTGTGCCAAAACGCGTTTTAAGCATGAATATGACACTTTTGGTAGACGAGGATGCAGTTTTC
The DNA here is from genome assembly GCF_038994185.2 of Dermacentor albipictus. Lineage (NCBI taxonomy): Eukaryota > Metazoa > Arthropoda > Arachnida > Ixodida > Ixodidae > Dermacentor > Dermacentor albipictus. The sequence goes on along the minus strand of NW_027225800.1, from coordinate 29,634 downwards.
TGCAAAACCACACGATATGCATGCAAATGGTGCTTTTGCAGAACGCGCGTGTGGATTTCTACCAAACGACGTGAAAAGCATGCAAATGCTGCTCTTTTTAGAACCCGCACATGGATTTGTGCCAAAACGCGTTTTAAGCATGAATATGACACTTTTGGTAGACGAGGATGCAGTTTTCTGCAAAACCACACGATATACATGCAAATGGTGCTTTTCGCAGAACGCGCGTGTGGATTTCTACCAAACGACGTGAAAAGCATGCCAATGCTGCTCTTTTTAGCACCCGCACATGGATTTGTGCGAAAACGCGTTTTAAGCATGAATATGACACTTTTGGTAGACGAGGATGCAGTTTTCTGCAAAACCGCACGATATGCATGCAAATGGCGCTTTTGGCAGAACGCGCGTGTGGATTTCTACCAAACGACGTGAAAAGCATGCCAATGCTGCTCTTTTTAGCACCCGCACATGGATTTGTGCCAAACGCGTTTTAAGCATGAATATGACACTTTTGGTGGACGAGGATGCAGTTTTCTGCAAAACCACACGATATACATGCAAATGGTGCTTTTGGCAGAACGCGCGTGTGGATTTCTACCAAACGACGTGAAAAGCATGCAAATGCTGCTCTTTTTAGAACCCGAACATGGATTTGTGCCAAAACGCGTTTTAAGCATGAATATGATACTTTTGGTAGACGAGGATGCAGTTTTCTGCAAAACCACACGATATACATGCAAATGGTGCTTTTGCAGAACGCGCGTGTGGATTTCTACCAAACGACGTGAAAAGCATGCCAATGCTGCTCTTTTTAGCACCCGCACATGGATTTGTGCGAAAACGCGTTTTAAGCATGAATATGACACTTTTGGTAGACGAGGATGCAGTTTTCTGCAAAACCACACGATATGCATGCAAATGGCGCTTTTGGCAGAACGCGCGTGTGGATTTCTACAAACGACGTGAAAACCATGCCAATGCTGCTCTTTTTAGCACCCGCACATGGATTTGTGCCAAAACGCGTTTTAAGCATGAATATGACACTTTTGGTAGACGAGGATGCAGTTTTCTGCAAAACCACACGATATACATGCAAATGGTGCTTTTGGCAGAACGCGCGTGTGGATTTCTACCAAACGACGTGAAAAGCATGCCAATGCTGCTCTTTTTAGCACCCGCACATGGATTTGTGCGAAAACGCGTTTTAAGCATGAATATGACACTTTTGGTAGACGAGGATGCAGTTTTCTGCAAAACCACACGATATGCATGCAAATGACGCTTTTGGAAGAACGCGCGTGTGGATTTCTACCAAACGACGTGAAAAGCATGCCAATGCTGCTCTTTTTAGCACCCGCACATGGATTTGTGCCAAAACGCGTTTTAAGCATGAATATGACACTTTTGGTAGACGAGGATGCAGTTTTCTGCAAAACCACACGATATGCATGCAAATGGTGCTTTTGGCAGAACGCGCGTGTGGATTTCTACCAAACGACGTGAAAAGCATGCAAATGCTGCTCTTTTTAGAACCCGAACATGGATTTCTGCCAAAACGCGTTTTAAGCATGATATGACACTTTTGGTAGACGAGGATGCAGTTTTCTGCAAAACCACACGATATACATGCAAATGGTGCTTTTGGCAGAACGCGCGTGTGGATTTCTACCAAACGACGTGAAAAGCATGCCAATGCTGCTCTTTTTAGCACCCGCACATGGATTTGTGCGAAAACGCGTTTTAAGCATGAATATGACACTTTTGGTAGACGAGGATGCAGTTTTCTGCAAAACCACACGATATGCATGCAAATGGCGCTTTTGGCAGAACGCGCGTGTGGATTTCTACCAAACGACGTGAAAAGCATGCCAATGCTGCTCTTTTTAGCACCCGCACATGGATTTGTGCCAAAACGCGTTTTAAGCATGAATATGACACTTTTGGTAGACGAGGATGCTGTTTTCTGCAAAACCACACGATATACATGCAAATGACGCTTTTGGCAGAACGCGCGTGTGGATTTCTACCAAACGACGTGAAAAGCATGCAAATGCTGCTCTTTTCAGCACCCGCACATGGATTTGTGCGAAAACGCGTTTTAAGCATGAATATGACACTTTTGGTAGACGAGGATGCAGTTTCTGCAAAACCACACGATATGCATGCAAATGACGCTTTTGGCAGAACGCGCGTGTGGATTTCTACCAAACGGTGTGAAAAGCATGCAAATGCTGCTCTTTTTAGAACCCGCACATGGATTTGTGCCAAAACGCGTTTTAAGCATGAATATGACACTTTTGGTAGACGAGGATGCAGTTTTCTGCAAAACCACACGATATGCATGCAAATGGTGCTTTTGGCAGAACGCGCGTGTGGATTTCTACCAAACGACGTGAAAAGCATGCAATGCTGCTCTTTTAGAACCCGCACATGGATTTGTGCCAAAACGCGTTTTAAGCATGAATATGACACTTTTGGTAGACGAGGATGCAGTTTTCTGCAAAACCACACGATATACATGCAAATGGTGCTTTTGGCAGAACGCGCTGGTGGATTTCTACCAAACGACGTGAAAAGCATGCCAATGCTGCTCTTTTTAGCACCCGCACATGGATTTGTGCGAAAACGCGTTTTAAGCATGAATATGCAACTTTTGGTAGACGAGGATGCAGTTTTCTGCAAAACCACACGATATACATGCAAATGGTGCTTTTGGCAGAACGCGCGTGTGGATTTCTACCAAACGACGTGAAAAGCATGCCAATGCTGCTCTTTTTAGCACCCGCACATGGATTTGTGCGAAAACGCGTTTTAAGCATGAATATGCAACTTTTGGTAGACGAGGATGCAGTTTTCTGCAAAACCACACGATATGCATGCAAATGACGCTTTTGGCAGAACGCGCGTGTGGATTTCTACCAAACGACGTGAAAAGCATGCCAATGCTGCTCTTTTTAGCACCCGCACATGGATTTGTGCCAAAACGCGTTTTAAGCATGAATATGACACTTTTGGTAGACCAGGATGCAGTTTTCTGCAAAACCACACGATATGCATGCAAATGGTGCTTTTGGCAGAACGCGCGTGTGGATTTCTACCAAACGACGTGAAAAGCATGCAAATGCTGCTCTTTTTAGAACCCGAACATGGATTTGTGCCAAAACGCGTTTTAAGCATGAATATGACACTTTTGGTAGACGAGGATGCAGTTTTCTGCAAAACCACACGATATACATGCAAATGGTGCTTTTGGCAGAACGCGCGTGTGGATTTCTACCAAACGACGTGAAAAGCATGCCAATGCTGCTCTTTTTAGCACCCGCACATGGATTTGTGCGAAAACGCGTTTTAAGCATGAATATGAGACTTTTGGTAGACGAGGATGCAGTTTTCTGCAAAACCACACGATATGCATGCAAATGGCGCTTTTGGCAGAACGCGCGTGTGGATTTCTACCAAACGACGTGAAAAGCATGCCAATGCTGCTCTTTTTAGCACCCGCACATGGATTTGTGCCAAAACGCGTTTTAAGCATGAATATGACGCTTTTGGTAGACGAGGATGCAGTTTTCTGCAAAACCACACGATATGCATGCAAATGACGCTTTTGGCAGAACGCGCGTGTGGATTTCTACCAAACGACGTGAAAAGCATGCAAATGCTGCTCTTTTTAGAACCCGCACATGGATTTGTGCCAAAACGCGTTTTAAGCATGAATATGACACTTTTGGTAGACGAGGATGCAGTTTTCTGCAAAACCACACGATATGCATGCAAATGGTGCTTTTGGCAGAACGCGCGTGTGGATTTCTACCAAACGACGTGAAAAGCATGCAAATGCTGCTCTTTTTAGAACCCGCACATGGATTTTGCCAAAACGCGTTTTAAGCATGAATATGACACTTTTGGTAGACGAGGATGCAGTTTTCTGCAAAACCACACGATATACATGCGAATGGTGCTTTTGGCAGAACGCGCGTGTGGATTTCTTCCAAACGACGTGAAAAGCATGCCAATGCTGCTCTTTTTAGCACCCGCACATGGATTTGTGCGAAAACGCGTTTTAAGCATGAATACGCAAGTTTTGGTAGACGAGGATGCAGTTTTCTGCAAAACCACCCGATATGCATGCAAATGACGCTTTTGGCAGAACGCGCGTGTGGATTTCTACCAAACGACGTGAAAAGCATGCCAATGCTGCTCTTTTTAGCACCCGCACATGGATTTGTGCCAAAACGCGTTTTAAGCATGAATATGACACTTTTGGTAGACGAGGATGCAGTTTTCTGCAAAACCACACGATATGCATGCAAATAGCGCTTTTGGCAGAACGCGCGTGTGGATTTCTACCAAACGACGTCAAAAGCATGCCAATGCTGCTCTTTTTAGCACCCGCACATGGATTTGTGCCAAAACGCGTTTTAAGCATGAATATGACACTTTTGGTAGACGAGGATGCAGTTTTCTGCAAAACCACACGATATGCATGCAAATGACGCTTTTGGCAGAACGCGCGTGTGGATTTCTACCAAACGACGTAAAAAGCATGCAAATGCTGCTCTTTTCAGCACCCGCACATGGATTTGTGCGAAAACGCGTTTTAAGCATGAATATGACACTTTTGGTAGACGAGGATGCAGTTTTCTGCAAAACCACACGATATGCATGCAAATGGCGCTTTTGGCAGAACGCGCGTGTGGATTTCTACCAAACGACGTGAAAAGCATGCCAATGCTGCTCTTTTTAGCACCCGCACATGGATTTGTGCCAAAACGCGTTTTAAGCATGAATATGACGCTTTTGGTAGACGAGGATGCAGTTTTCTGCAAAACCACACGATATGCATGCAAATGACGCTTTTGGCAGAGCGCGCGTGTGGATTTCTACCAAACGACGTGAAAAGCATGCCAATGCGGCTCTTTTTAGCACCCGCACATGGATTTGTGCGAAAACGCGTTTTAAGCATGAATATGACACTTTTGGTAGACGAGGATGCAGTTTTCTGCAAAACCACACGATATGCATGCAAATGGTGCTTTTGGCAGAACGCGCGTGTGGATTTCTACCAAACGACGTGAAAAGCATGCCAATGCTGCTCTTTTTAGCACCCGCACATGGATTTGTGCCAAAACGCGTTTTAAGCATGAATATGACACTTTTGGTAGACGAGGATGCAGTTTTCTGCAAAACCACACGATATGCATGCAAATGGCGCTTTTGGCAGAACGCGCGTGTGGATTTCTACCAAACGACGTGAAAAGCATGCCAATGCTGCTCTTTTAGCACCCGCACATGGATTTGTGCGAAAACGCGTTTTAAGCATGAATATGCAACTTTTGGTAGACGAGGATGCAGTTTTCTGCAAAACCACACGATATGCATGCAAATGACGCTTTTGGCAGAACGCGCGTGTGGATTTCTACCAAACGACGTGAAAAGCATGCCAATGCTGCTCTTTTTAGCACCCGCACATGGATTTGTGCCAAAACGCGTTTTAAGCATGCATATGACACTTTTGGTAGACGAGGATGCAGTTTTCTGCAAAACCACACGATATGCATGCAAATGGTGCTTTTGGGAGAACGCGCGTGTGGATTTCTACCAAACGACGTGAAAAGCATGCAAATGCTGCTCTTTTTAGAACCCGAACATGGATTTGTGCCAAAACGCGTTTTAAGCATGAATATGACACTTTTGGTAGACGAGGATGCAGTTTTCTGCAAAACCACACGATATACATGCAAATGGTGCTTTTGGCAGAACGCGCGTGTGGATTTCTACCAAACGACGTGAAAAGCATGCCAATGCTGCTCTTTTTAGCACCCGCACATGGATTTGTGCGAAAACGCGTTTTAAGCATGAATTTGACACTTTTGGTAGACGAGGATGCAGTTTTCTGCAAAACCACACGATATGCATGCAAATGGCGCTTTTGGCAGAACGCGCGTGTGGATTTCTACCAAACGACGTGAAAAGCATGCCAATGCTGCTCTTTTTAGCACCCGCACATGGATTTGTGCCAAAACGCGTTTTAAGCATGAATATGACGCTTTTGGTAGACGAGGATGCAGTTTTCTGCAAAACCACACGATATGCATGCAAATGACGCTTTTGGCAGAACGCGCGTGTGGATTTCTACCAAACGACGTGAAAAGCATGCCAATGCTGCTCTTTTTAGCACCCGCACATGGATTTGTGCCAAAACGCGTTTTAAGCATGAATATGACGCTTTTGGTAGACGAGGATGCAGTTTTCTGCAAAACCACACGATATGCATGCAAATGACGCTTTTGGCAGAACGCGCGTGTGGATTTCTACCAAACGACGTGAAAAGCATGCAAATGCTGCTCTTTTCAGCACCCGCACATGGATTTATGCGAAAACGCGTTTTAAGCATGAATATGACACTTTTGGTAGACGAGGATGCAGTTTTCTGCAAAACCACACGATATGCATGCAAATGACGCTTTTGGCAGAACGCGCGTGTGGATTTCTACCAAACGACGTGAAAAGCATGCAAATGCTGCTCTTTTTAGAACCCGCACATGGATTTGTGCCAAAACGCGTTTTAAGCATGAATATGACACTTTTGGTAGACGAGGATGCAGTTTTCTGCAAAACCACACGATATGCATGCAAATGGTGCTTTTGGCAGAACGCGCGTGTGGATTTCTACCAAACGACGTGAAAAGCATGCAAATGCTGCTCTTTTTAGAACCCGCACATGGATTTGTGCCAAAACGCGATTTAAGCATGAATATGACACTTTTGGTAGACGAGGATGCAGTTTTCTGCAAAACCACACGATATACATGCAAATGGTGCTTTTCGCAGAACGCGCGTGTGGATTTCTACCAAACGACGTGAAAAGCATGCCAATGCTGCTCTTTTTAGCACCCGCACATGGATTTGTGCGAAAACGCGTTTTAAGCATGAATATGACACTTTTGGTAGACGAGGATGCAGTTTTCTGCAAAACCGCACGATATGCATGCAAATGGCGCTTTTGGCAGAACGCGCGTGTGGATTTCTACCAAACGACGTGAAAAGCATGCCAATGCTGCTCTTTTTAGCACCCGCACATGGATTTGTGCCAAAACGCGTTTTAAGCATGAATATGACACTTTTGGTGGACGAGGATGCAGTTTTCTGCAAAACCACACGATATACATGCAAATGGTGCTTTTGGCAGAACGCGCGTGTGGATTTCTACCAAACGACGTGAAAAGCATGCAAATGCTGCTCTTTTTAGAACCCGAACATGGATTTGTGCCAAAACGCGTTTTAAGCATGAATATGATACTTTTGGTAGACGAGGATGCAGTTTTCTGCAAAACCACACGATATACATGCAAATGGTGCTTTTGGCAGAACGCGCGTGTGGATTTCTACCAAACGACGTGAAAAGCATGCCAATGCTGCTCTTTTTAGCACCCGCACATGGATTTGTGCGAAAACGCGTTTTAAGCATGAATATGACACTTTTGGTAGACGAGGATGCAGTTTTCTGCAAAACCACACGATATGCATGGAAATGGCGCTTTTGGCAGCACGCGCGTGTGGATTTCTACCAAACGACGTGAAAACCATGCCAATGCTGCTCTTTTTAGCACCCGCACATGGATTTGTGCCAAAACGCGTTTTAAGCATGAATATGACACTTTTGGTAGACGAGGATGCAGTTTTCTGCAAAACCACACGATATACATGCAAATGGTGCTTTTGGCAGAACGCGCGTGTGGATTTCTACCAAACGACGTGAAAAGCATGCCAATGCTGCTCTTTTTAGCACCCGCACATGGATTTGTGCGAAAACGCGTTTTAAGCATGAATATGACACTTTTGGTAGACGAGGATGCAGTTTTCTGCAAAACCACACGATATGCATGCAAATGACGCTTTTGGAAGAACGCGCGTGTGGATTTCTACCAAACGACGTGAAAAGCATGCCAATGCTGCTCTTTTTAGCACCCGCACATGGATTTGTGCCAAACGCGTTTTAAGCATGAATATGACACTTTTGGTAGACGAGGATGCAGTTTTCTGCAAAACCACACGATATGCATGCAAATGGTGCTTTTGGCAGAACGCGCGTGTGGATTTCTACCAAACGACGTGAAAAGCATGCAAATGCTGCTCTTTTTAGAACCCGAACATGGATTTCTGCCAAAACGCGTTTTAAGCATGAATATGACACTTTTGGTAGACGAGGATGCAGTTTTCTGCAAAACCACACGATATACATGCAAATGGTGCTTTTGGCAGAACGCGCGTGTGGATTTCTACCAAACGACGTGAAAAGCATGCCAATGCTGCTCTTTTTAGCACCCGCACATGGATTTGTGCGAAAACGCGTTTTAAGCATGAATATGACACTTTTGGTAGACGAGGATGCAGTTTTCTGCAAAACCACACGATATGCATGCAAATGGCGCTTTTGGCAGAACGCGCGTGTGGATTTCTACCAAACGACGTGAAAAGCATGCCAATGCTGCTCTTTTTAGCACCCGCACATGGATTTGTGCCAAAACGCGTTTTAAGCATGAATATGACACTTTTGGTAGACGAGGATGCTGTTTTCTGCAAAACCACACGATATACATGCAAATGACGCTTTTGGCAGAACGCGCGTGTGGATTTCTACCAAACGACGTGAAAAGCATGCAAATGCTGCTCTTTTCAGCACCCGCACATGGATTTGTGCGAAAACGCGTTTTAAGCATGAATATGACACTTTTGGTAGACGAGGATGCAGTTTTCTGCAAAACCACACGATATGCATGCAAATGGTGCTTTTGGCAGAACGCGCGTGTGGATTTCTACCAAACGACGTGAAAAGCATGCAATGCTGCTCTTTTAGAACCCGCACATGGATTTGTGCCAAAACGCGTTTTAAGCATGAATATGACACTTTTGGTAGACGAGGATGCAGTTTTCTGCAAAACCACACGATATACATGCAAATGGTGCTTTTGGCAGAACGCGCTGGTGGATTTCTACCAAACGACGTGAAAAGCATGCCAATGCTGCTCTTTTTAGAACCCGCACATGGATTTGTGCCAAAACGCGTTTTAAGCATGAATATGCAACTTTTGGTAGACGAGGATGCAGTTTTCTGCAAAACCACACGATATACATGCAAATGGTGCTTTTGGCAGAACGCGCTGGTGGATTTCTACCAAACGACGTGAAAAGCATGCCAATGCTGCTCTTTTTAGAACCCGCACATGGATTTGTGCCAAAACGCGTTTTAAGCATGAATATGCAACTTTTGGTAGACGAGGATGCAGTTTTCTGCAAAACCACACGATATACATGCAAATGGTGCTTTTGGCAGAACGCGCGTGTGGATTTCTACCAAACGACGTGAAAAGCATGCCAATGCTGCTCTTTTTAGCACCCGCACATGGATTTGTGCGAAAACGCGTTTTAAGCATGAATATGCAACTTTTGGTAGACGAGGATGCAGTTTTCTGCAAAACCACACGATATGCATGCAAATGACGCTTTTGGCAGAACGCGCGTGTGGATTTCTACCAAACGACGTGAAAAGCATGCCAATGCTGCTCTTTTTAGCACCCGCACATGGATTTGTGCCAAAACGCGTTTTAAGCATGAATATGACACTTTTGGTAGACCAGGATGCAGTTTTCTGCAAAACCACACGATATGCATGCAAATGGTGCTTTTGGCAGAACGCGCGTGTGGATTTCTACCAAACGACGTGAAAAGCATGCAAATGCTGCTCTTTTAGAACCCGAACATGGATTTGTGCCAAAACGCGTTTTAAGCATGAATATGACACTTTTGGTAGACGAGGATGCAGTTTTCTGCAAAACCACACGATATACATGCAAATGGTGCTTTTGGCAGAACGCGCGTGTGGATTTCTACCAAACGACGTGAAAAGCATGCCAATGCTGCTCTTTTTAGCACCCGCACATGGATTTGTGCGAAAACGCGTTTTAAGCATGAATATGAGACTTTTGGTAGACGAGGATGCAGTTTTCTGCAAAACCACACGATATGCATGCAAATGGCGCTTTTGGCAGAACGCGCGTGTGGATTTCTACCAAACGACGTGAAAAGCATGCCAATGCTGCTCTTTTTAGCACCCGCACATGGATTTGTGCCAAAACGCGTTTTAAGCATGAATATGACGCTTTTGGTAGACGAGGATGCAGTTTTCTGCAAAACCACACGATATGCATGCAAATGACGCTTTTGGCAGAACGCGCGTGTGGATTTCTACCAAACGACGTGAAAAGCATGCAAATGCTGCTCTTTTTAGAACCCGCACATGGATTTGTGCCAAAACGCGTTTTAAGCATGAATATGACACTTTTGGTAGACGAGGATGCAGTTTTCTGCAAAACCACACGATATGCATGCAAATGGTGCTTTTGGCAGAACGCGCGTGTGGATTTCTACCAAACGACGTGAAAAGCATGCAAATGCTGCTCTTTTTAGAACCCGCACATGGATTTTTGCCAAAACGCGTTTTAAGCATGAATATGACACTTTTGGTAGACGAGGATGCAGTTTTCTGCAAAACCACACGATATACATGCGAATGGTGCTTTTGGCAGAACGCGCGTGTGGATTTCTACCAAACGACGTGAAAAGCATGCCAATGCTGCTCTTTTTAGCACCCGCACATGGATTTGTGCGAAAACGCGTGTTAAGCATGAATACGCAAGTTTTGGTAGACGAGGATGCAGTTTTCTGCAAAACCACCCGATATGCATGCAAATGACGCTTTTGGCAGAACGCGCGTGTGGATTTCTACCAAACGACGTGAAAAGCATGCCAATGCTGCTCTTTTTAGCACCCGCACATGGATTTGTGCCAAAACGCGTTTTAAGCATGAATATGACACTTTTGGTAGACGAGGATGCAGTTTTCTGCAAAACCACACGATATGCATGCAAATAGCGCTTTTGGCAGAACGCGCGTGTGGATTTCTACCAAACGACGTCAAAAGCATGCCAATGCTGCTCTTTTTAGCACCCGCACATGGATTTGTGCCAAAACGCGTTTTAAGCATGAATATGACACTTTTGGTAGACGAGGATGCAGTTTTCTGCAAAACCACACGATATGCATGCAAATGACGCTTTTGGCAGAACGCGCGTGTGGATTTCTACCAAACGACGTAAAAAGCATGCAAATGCTGCTCTTTTCAGCACCCGCACATGGATTTGTGCGAAAACGCGTTTTAAGCATGAATATGACACTTTTGGTAGACGAGGATGCAGTTTTCTGCAAAACCACACGATATGCATGCAAATGGCGCTTTTGGCAGAACGCGCGTGTGGATTTCTACCAAACGACGTGAAAAGCATGCCAATGCTGCTCTTTTTAGCACCCGCACATGGATTTGTGCCAAAACGCGTTTTAAGCATGAATATGACGCTTTTGGTAGACGAGGATGCAGTTTTCTGCAAAACCACACGATATGCATGCAAATGACGCTTTTGGCAGAGCGCGCGTGTGGATTTCTACCAAACGACGTGAAAAGCATGCCAATGCGGCTCTTTTTAGCACCCGCACATGGATTTGTGCGAAAACGCGTTTTAAGCATGAATATGACACTTTTGGTAGACGAGGATGCAGTTTTCTGCAAAACCACACGATATGCATGCAAATGGTGCTTTTGGCAGAACGCGCGTGTGGATTTCTACCAAACGACGTGAAAAGCATGCCAATGCTGCTCTTTTTAGCACCCGCACATGGATTTGTGCCAAAACGCGTTTTAAGCATGAATATGACACTTTTGGTAGACGAGGATGCAGTTTTCTGCAAAACCACACGATCTGCATGCAAATGGCGCTTTTGGCAGAACGCGCGTGTGGATTTCTACCAAACGACGTGAAAAGCATGCAAATGCTGCTCTTTTTAGAACCCGAACATGGATTTGTGCCAAAACGCGTTTTAAGCATGAATATGATACTTTTGGTAGACGAGGATGCAGTTTTCTGCAAAACCACACGATATACATGCAAATGGTGCTTTTGGCAGAACGCGCGTGTGGATTTCTACCAAACGACGTGAAAAGCATGCCAATGCTGCTCTTTTTAGCACCCGCACATGGATTTGTGCGAAAACGCGTTTTAAGCATGAATATGACACTTTTGGTAGACGAGGATGCAGTTTTCTGCAAAACCACACGATATGCATGGAAATGGCGCTTTTGGCAGCACGCGCGTGTGGATTTCTACCAAACGACGTGAAAACCATGCCAATGCTGCTCTTTTTAGCACCCGCACATGGATTTGTGCCAAAACGCGTTTTAAGCATGAATATGACACTTTTGGTAGACGAGGATGCAGTTTTCTGCAAAACCACACGATATACATGCAAATGGTGCTTTTGGCAGAACGCGCGTGTGGATTTCTACCAAACGACGTGAAAAGCATGCCAATGCTGCTCTTTTTAGCACCCGCACATGGATTTGTGCGAAAACGCGTTTTAAGCATGAATATGACACTTTTGGTAGACGAGGATGCAGTTTTCTGCAAAACCACACGATATGCATGCAAATGACGCTTTTGGAAGAACGCGCGTGTGGATTTCTACCAAACGACGTGAAAAGCATGCCAATGCTGCTCTTTTTAGCACCCGCACATGGATTTGTGCCAAAACGCGTTTTAAGCATGAATATGACACTTTTGGTAGACGAGGATGCAGTTTTCTGCAAAACCACACGATATGCATGCAAATGGTGCTTTTGGCAGAACGCGCGTGTGGATTTCTACCAAACGACGTGAAAAGCATGCAAATGCTGCTCTTTTTAGAACCCGAACATGGATTTCTGCCAAAACGCGTTTTAAGCATGAATATGACACTTTTGGTAGACGAGGATGCAGTTTTCTGCAAAACCACACGATATACATGCAAATGGTGCTTTTGGCAGAACGCGCGTGTGGATTTCTACCAAACGACGTGAAAAGCATGCCAATGCTGCTCTTTTTAGCACCCGCACATGGATTTGTGCGAAAACGCGTTTTAAGCATGAATATGACACTTTTGGTAGACGAGGATGCAGTTTTCTGCAAAACCACACGATATGCATGCAAATGGCGCTTTTGGCAGAACGCGCGTGTGGATTTCTACCAAACGACGTGAAAAGCATGCCAATGCTGCTCTTTTTAGCACCCGCACATGGATTTGTGCCAAAACGCGTTTTAAGCATGAATATGACACTTTTGGTAGACGAGGATGCTGTTTTCTGCAAAACCACACGATATACATGCAAATGACGCTTTTGGCAGAACGCGCGTGTGGATTTCTACCAAACGACGTGAAAAGCATGCAAATGCTGCTCTTTTCAGCACCCGCACATGGATTTGTGCGAAAACGCGTTTTAAGCATGAATATGACACTTTTGGTAGACGAGGATGCAGTTTTCTGCAAAACCACACGATATGCATGCAAATGGTGCTTTTGGCAGAACGCGCGTGTGGATTTCTACCAAACGACGTGAAAAGCATGCAATGCTGCTCTTTTAGAACCCGCACATGGATTTGTGCCAAAACGCGTTTTAAGCATGAATATGACACTTTTGGTAGACGAGGATGCAGTTTTCTGCAAAACCACACGATATACATGCAAATGGTGCTTTTGGCAGAACGCGCTGGTGGATTCTACCAAACGACGTGAAAAGCATGCCAATGCTGCTCTTTTTAGAACCCGCACATGGATTTGTGCCAAAACGCGTTTTAAGCATGAATATGCAACTTTTGGTAGACGAGGATGCAGTTTTCTACAAAACCACACGATATGCATGCAAATGGTGCTTTTGGCAGAACGCGCGTGTGGATTTCTACCAAACGACGTGAAAAGCATGCAAATGCTGCTCTTTTTAGAACCCGCACATGGATTTGTGCCAAAACGCGTTTTAAGCATGAATATGACACTTTTGGTAGACGAGGATGCAGTTTTCTGCAAAACCACACGATATGCATGCAAATGACGCTTTTGGCAGAACGCGCGTGTGGATTTCTACCAAACGACGTGAAAAGCATGCCAATGCTGCTCTTTTTAGCACCCGCACATGGAATTGTGCCAAAACGCGTTTTAAGCATGAATATGACACTTTTGGTAGACGAGGATGCAGTTTTCTGCAAAACCACACGATATGCATGCAAATGACGCTTTTGGCAGAACGCGCGTGTGGATTTCTATCAAACGACGTGAAAAGCATGCCAATGCTGCTCTTTTTAGCACCCGCACATGGATTTGTGCCAAAACGCGTTTTAAGCATGAATATGACACTTTTGGTAGACGAGGATGCAGTTTTCTGCAAAACCACACGATATGCATGCAAATGACGCTTTTGGCAGAACGCGCGTGTGGATTTCTACCAAACGACGTGAAAAGCATGCAAATGCTGCTCTTTTCAGCACCCGCACATGGATTTGTGCGAAAACGCGTTTTAAGCATGAATATGACACTTTTGGTAGACGAGGATGCAGTTTTCTGCAAAACCACACGATATGCATGCAAATGACGCTTTTGGCAGAACGCGCGTGTGGATTTCTACCAAACGACGTGAAAAGCATGCCAATGCTGCTCTTTTTAGCACCCGCAGATGGATTTGTGCGAAAACGCGTTTTAAGCATGAATATGACACTTTTGGTAGACGAGGATGCAGTTTTCTGCAAAACCACACGATATGCATGCAAATGACGCTTGTGGCAGAACGCGCGTGTGGATTTCTACAAAACGACGTGAAAAGCATGCAAATGCTGCTCTTTTTAGAACCCGCACATGGATTTGTGCCAAAACGCGTTTTAAGCATGAATATGACACTTTTGGTAGACGAGGATGCAGTTTTCTGCAAAACCACACGATATGCATGCAAATGGTGCTTTTGGCAGAACGCACGTGTGGATTTCTACCAAACGACGTGAAAAGCATGCCAATGCTGCTCTTTTTAGCACCCGCACATGGATTTTTGCGAAAACGCGTTTTAAGCATGAATATGCAACTTTTGGTAGACGAGGATGCAGTTTTCTGCAAAACCACACGATATGCATGCAAATGACGCTTTTGGCAGAACGCGCGTGTGGATTTCTACCAAACGACGTGAAAAGCATGCCAATGCTGCTCTTTTTAGCACCCGCACATGGAATTGTGCCAAAACGCGTTTTAAGCATGAATATGACACTTTTGGTAGACGAGGATGCAGTTTTCTGCAAAACCACACGATATACATGCAAATGGTGCTTTTGGCAGAACGCGCGTGTGGATTTCTACCAAACGACGTGAAAAGCATGCCAATGCTGCTCTTTTTAGCACCCGCACATGTATTTGTGCGAAAACGCGTTTTAAGCATGAATATGCAACTTTTGGTAGACGAGGATGCAGTTTTCTGCAAAACCACACGATATATATGCAAATGGTGCTTTTGGCAGAACGCGCGTGTGGATTTCTACTAAACGACGTGAAAAGCATGCCAATGCTGCTCTTTTTAGCACCCGCACATGGATTTGTGCGAAAACGCGTTTTAAGCATGAATATGCAACTTTTGGTAGACGAGGATGCAGTTTTCTGCAAAACCACACGATATGCATGCAAATGACGCTTTTGGCAGAACGCGCGTGTGGATTTCTATCAAACGACGTGAAAAGCATGCCAATGCTGCTCTTTTTAGCACCCGCACATGGATTTGTGCCAAAACGCGTTTTAAGCATGAATATGACACTTTTGGTAGACGAGGATGCAGTTTTCTGCAAAACCACACGATATACATACAAATGGTGCTTTTGGCAGAACGCGCGTGTGGATTTCTACCAAACGACGTGAAAAGCATGCCAATGCTGCTCTTTTTAGCACCCGCACATGGATTTGTGTGAAAACGCGTTTTAAGCATGAATATGCAACTTTTGGTAGACGAGGATGCAGTTTTCTGCAAAACCACCCGATATGCATGCAAATGACGCTTTTGGCAGAACGCGCGTGTGGATTTTTACCAAACGACGTGAAAAGCATGCCAATGCTGCTCTCTTTAGCACCCGCACATGGATTTGTGCCAAAACGCGTTTTAAGCATGAATATGACACTTTTGGTAGACGAGGATGCAGTTTTCTGCAAAACCACACGATATGCATGCAAATGGTGCTTTTGGCAGAACGCGCGTGTGGATTTCTACCAAACGACGTGAAAAGCATGCAAATGCTGCTCTTTTTAGAACCCGCACATGGATTTGTGCCAAAACGCGTTTTAAGCATGAATATGACACTTTTGGTAGACGAGGATGCAGTTTTCTGCAAAAACCACACGATATGCATGCAAATGACGCTTTTGGCAGAACGCGCGTGTGGATTTCTACCAAACGACGTGAAAAGCATGCCAATGCTGCTCTTTTGAGCACCCGCACATGGAATTGTGCCAAAACGCGTTTTAAGCATGAATATGACACTTTTGTTAGACGAGGATGCAGTTTTCTGCAAAACCACACGATATGCATGCAAATGGTGCTTTTGGCAGAACGCGCGTGTGGATTTCTACCAAACGACGTGAAAAGCATGCCAATGCTGCTCTTTTTAGCACCCGCACATGGATTTGTGCGAAAACGCGTTTTAAGCATGAATATGCAACTTTTGGTTGACGAGGATGCAGTTTTCTGCAAAACCACACGATATGCATGCAAATGACGCATTTGGCAGAACGCGCGTGTGGATTTCTACCAAACGACGTGAAAAGCATGCCAATGCTGCTCTTTTTAGCACCCGCACATGGATTTGTGCGAAAACGCGTTTTAAGCATGAATATGCAACTTTTGGTAGACGAGGATGCAGTTTTCTGCAAAACCACACGATATGCATGCAAATGACGCATTTGGCAGAACGCGCGTGTGGATTTCTACCAAACGACGTGAAAAGCATGCCAATGCTGCTCTTTTTAGCACCCGCAGATGGATTTGTGCGAAAACGCGTTTTAAGCATGAATATGACACTTTTGGTAGACGAGGATGCAGTTTTCTGCAAAACCACACGATATACATGCAAATGGTGCTTTTGGCAGAACGCGCCTGTGGATTTCTACCAAACGACGTGAAAAGCATGCCAATGCTGCTCTTTTTAGCACCCGCACATGGATTTGTGCGAAAACGCGTTTTAAGCATGAATATGACACTTTTGGTAGACGAGGATGCAGTTTTCTACAAAACCACACGATATGCATGCAAATGGTGCTTTTGGCAGAACGCGCGTGTGGATTTCTACCAAACGACGTGAAAAGCATGCAAATGCTGCTCTTTTTAGAACCCGCACATGGATTTGTGCCAAAACGCGTTTTAAGCATGAATATGACACTTTTGGTAGACGAGGATGCAGTTTTCTGCAAAACCACACGATATGCATGCAAATGACGCTTTTGGCAGAACGCGCGTGTGGATTTCTACCAAACGACGTGAAAAGCATGCAAATGCTGCTCTTTTCAGCACCCGCACATGGATTTGTGCGAAAACGCGTTTTAAGCATGAATATGACACTTTTGGTAGACGAGGATGCAGTTTTCTGCAAAACCACACGATATGCATGCAAATGACGCTTTTGGCAGAACGCGCGTGTGGATTTCTACCAAACGACGTGAAAAGCATGCCAATGCTGCTCTTTTTAGCACCCGCACATGGATTTGTGCCAAAACGCGTTTTAAGCATGAATATGACACTTTTGGTAGACGAGGATACAGTTTTCCGCAAAACCACACGATATGCATGCAAATGGTGCTTTTGGCAGAACGCGCGTGTGGATTTCTACCAAACGACGTGAAAAGCATGCCAATGCTGCTCTTTTTAGCACCCTCACATTGATTTGTGCGAAAACGCGTTTTAAGCATGAATATGCAACTTTTGGTAGACGAGGATGCAGTTTTCTGCAAAACCACACGATATGCATGCAAATGACGCATTTGGCAGAACGCGCGTGTGGATTTCTACCAAACGACGTGAAAAGCATGCCAATGCTGCTCTTTTTAGCACCCGCACATGGATTTGTGCGAAAACGCATTTTAAGCATGAATATGACACTTTTGGTAGACGAGGATGCAGTTTTCTGCAAAACCACACGATATGCATGCAAATGGTGCTTTTGGCAGAACGCGCGTGTGGATTTCTACCAAACGACGTGAAAAGCATGCCAATGCTGCTCTTTTTAGCACCCGCACATGGATTTGTGCCAAAACGCGTTTTAAGCATGAATATGACACTTTTGGTAGACGAGGATGCAGTTTTCTGCAAAACCACACGATATGCATGCAAATGGTGCTTTTGGCAGAACGCGCGTGTGGATTTCAACCAAACGACGTGAAAAGCATGCAAATGCTGCTCTTTTTAGAACCCGAACATGTATTTGTGCCAAAACGCGTTTTAAGCATGAATATGACACTTTTGGTAGACGAGGATGCAGTTTTCTGCAAAACCACACGATATACATGCAAATGGTGCTTTTGGCAGAACGCGCGTGTGGATTTCTACCAAACGACGTGAAAAGCATGCCAATGCTGCTCTTTTTAGCACCCGCACATGGATTTGTGCGAAAACGCGTTTTAAGCATGAATATGACACTTTTGGTAGACGAGGATGCAGTTTTCTGCAAAACCACACGATATGTATGCAAATGGTGCTTTTGGCAGAACGCGCCTGTGGATTTCTACCAAACGACGTGAAAAGCATGCAAATGCTGCTCTTTTTAGAACCCGCACATGGATTTGTGCCAAAACGCGTTTTAAGCATGAATATGACACTTTTGGTAGACGAGGATGCAGTTTTCTGCAAAACCACACGATATGCATGCAAATGGTGCTTTGGGCAGAACGCGCGTGTGGATTTCTACCAAACGACGTGAAAAGCATGCCAATGCTGCTCCTTTTAGCACCCGCACATGGATTTGTGCGAAAACGCGTTTTAAGCATGAATATGCAACTTTTGGTAGACGAGGATGCAGTTTTCTGCAAAACCACACGATATGCATGCAAATGACGCATTTGGCAGAACGCGCGTGTGGATTTCTACCAAACGACGTGAAAAGCATGCCAATGCTGCTCTTTTTAGCACCCGCAGATGGATTTGTGCGAAAACGCGTTTTAAGCATGAATATGACACTTTTGGTAGACGAGGATGCAGTTTTCTGCAAAACCACACGATATACATGCAAATGGTGCTTTTGGCAGAACGCGCCTGTGGATTTCTACCAAACGACGTGAAAAGCATGCCAATGCTGCTCTTTTTAGCACCCGCATATGGATTTGTGCGAAAACGCGTTTTAAGCATGAATATGACACTTTTGGTAGACGAGGATGCAGTTTTCTACAAAACCACACGATATGCATGCAAATGGTGCTTTTGGCAGAACGCGCGTGTGGATTTCTACCAAACGACGTGAAAACCATGCAAATGCTGCTCTTTTTAGAACCCGCACATGGATTTGTGCCAAAACGCGTTTTAAGCATCAATATGACACTTTTGGTAGACGAGGATGCAGTTTTCTGCAAAACCACACGATATGCATGCAAATGACGCTTTTGGCAGAACGCGCGTGTGGATTTCTACCAAACGACGTGAAAAGCATGCAAATGCTGCTCTTTTCAGCACCCGCACATGGATTTGTGCGAAAACGCGTTTTAAGCATGAATATGACACTTTTGGTAGACGAGGATGCAGTTTTCTGCAAAACCACACGATATGCATGCAAAGGACGCTTTTGGCAGAACGCGCGTGTGGATTTCTACCAAACGACGTGAAAAGCATGCCAATGCTGCTCTTTTTAGCACCCGCAGATGGATTTGTGCGAAAACGCGTTTTAAGCATGAATATGACACTTTTGGTAGACGAGGATGCAGTTTTCTGCAAAACCACACGATATGCATGCAAATGACGCTTTTGGCAGAACGCGCGTGTGGATTTCTACCAAACGACGTGAAAAGCATGCAAATGCTGCTCTTTTTAGAACCCGCACATGGATTTGTGCCAAAACGCGTTTTAAGCATGAATATGACACTTTTGGTAGACGAGGATGCAGTTTTCTGCAAAACCACACGATATGCATGCAAATGGTGCTTTTGGCAGAACGCGCGTGTGGATTTCTACCAAACGACGTGAAAAGCATGCAAATGCTGCTCTTTTTAGAACCCGCACATGGATTTGCGCCAAAACGCGTTTTAAGCATGAATATGACACTTTTGGTAGACGAGGATGCAGTTTTCTGCAAAACCACACGATATGCATGCAAATGACGCTTTTGGCAGAACGCGCGTGTGGATTTCTACCAAACGACGTGAAAAGCATGCCAATGCTGCTCTTTTTAGCACCCGCACATGGAATTGTGCCAAAACGCGTTTTAAGCATGAATATGACACTTTTGGTAGACGAGGATGCAGTTTTCTGCAAAACCACACGATATACATGCAAATGGTGCTTTTGGCAGAACGCGCGTGTGGATTTCTACCAAACGACGTGAAAAGCATGCCAATGCTGCTCTTTTTAGCACCCGCACATGGAATTGTGCCAAAACGCGTTTTAAGCATGAATATGACACTTTTGGTAGACGAGGATGCAGTTTTCTGCAAAACCACACGATATACATGCAAATGGTGCTTTTGGCAGAACGCGCGTGTGGATTTCTACCAAACGACGTGAAAAGCATGCCAATGCTGCTCTTTTTAGCACCCGCACATGTATTTGTGCGAAAACGCGTTTTAAGCATGAATATGCAACTTTTGGTAGACGAGGATGCAGTTTTCTGCAAAACCACACGATATACATGCAAATGGTGCTTTTGGCAGAACGCGCGTGTGGATTTCTACTAAACGACGTGAAAAGCATGCCAATGCTGCTCTTTTTAGCACCCGCACATGGATTTGTGCGAAAACGCGTTTTAAGCATGAATATGCAACTTTTGGTAGACGAGGATGCAGTTTTCTGGAAAACCACACGATATGCATGCAAATGACGCTTTTGGCAGAACGCGCGTGTGGATTTCTATCAAACGACGTGAAAAGCATGCCAATGCTGCTCTTTTTAGCACCCGCACATGGATTTGTGCCAAAACGCGTTTTAAGCATGAATATGACACTTTTGGTAGACGAGGATGCAGTTTTCTGCAAAACCACACGATATGCATGCAAATGACGCTTTTGGCAGAACGCGCGTGTGGATTTCTACCAAACGACGTGAAAAGCATGCAAATGCTGCTCTTTTCAGCACCCGCACATGGATTTGTGCGAAAACGCGTTTTAAGCATGAATATGACACTTTTGGTAGACGAGGATGCAGTTTTCTGCAAAACCACACGATATGCATGCAAATGACGCTTTTGGCAGAACGCGCGTGTGGATTTCTACCAAACGACGTGAAAAGCATGCCAATGCTGCTCTTTTTAGCACCCGCAGATGGATTTGTGCGAAAACGCGTTTTAAGCATGAATATGACACTTTTGGTAGACGAGGATGCAGTTTTCTGCAAAACCACACGATATGCATGCAAATGACGCTTGTGGCAGAACGCGCGTGTGGATTTCTACAAAACGACGTGAAAAGCATGCAAATGCTGCTCTTTTTAGAACCCGCACATGGATTTGTGCCAAAACGCGTTTTAAGCATGAATATGACACTTTTGGTAGACGAGGATGCAGTTTTCTGCAAAACCACACGATATGCATGCAAATGGTGCTTTTGGCAGAACGCGCGTGTGGATTTCTACCAAACGACGTGAAAAGCATGCCAATGCTGCTCTTTTTAGCACCCGCACATGGATTTTTGCGAAAACGCGTTTTAAGCATGAATATGCAACTTTTGGTAGACGAGGATGCAGTTTTCTGCAAAACCACACGATATGCATGCAAATGACGCTTTTGGCAGAACGCGCGTGTGGATTTCTACCAAACGACGTGAAAAGCATGCCAATGCTGCTCTTTCTAGCACCCGCACATGGAATTGTGCCAAAACGCGTTTTAAGCATGAATATGACACTTTTGGTAGACGAGGATGCAGTTTTCTGCAAAACCACACGATATACATGCAAATGGTGCTTTTGGCAGAACGCGCGTGTGGATTTCTACCAAACGACGTGAAAAGCATGCCAATGCTGCTCTTTTTAGCACCCGCACATGTATTTGTGCGAAAACGCGTTTTAAGCATGAATATGCAACTTTTGGTAGACGAGGATGCAGTTTTCTGCAAAACCACACGATATATATGCAAATGGTGCTTTTGGCAGAACGCGCGTGTGGATTTCTACTAAACGACGTGAAAAGCATGCCAATGCTGCTCTTTTTAGCACCCGCACATGGATTTGTGCGAAAACGCGTTTTAAGCATGAATATGCAACTTTTGGTAGACGAGGATGCAGTTTTCTGCAAAACCACACGATATGCATGCAAATGACACTTTTGGCAGAACGCGCGTGTGGATTTCTATCAAACGACGTGAAAAGCATGCCAATGCTGCTCTTTTTAGCACCCGCACATGGATTTGTGCCAAAACGCGTTTTAAGCATGAATATGACACTTTTGTTAGACGAGGATGCAGTTTTCTGCAAAACCACACGATATGCATGCAAATGGTGCTTTTGGCAGAACGCGCGTGTGGATTTCTACCAAACGACGTGAAAAGCATGCCAATGCTGCTCTTTTTAGCACCCGCACATGGATTTGTGCGAAAACGCGTTTTAAGCATGAATATGCAACTTTTGGTAGACGAGGATGCAGTTTTTCTGCAAAACCACACGATATGCATGCAAATGACGCATTTGGCAGAACGCGCGTGTGGATTTCTACCAAACGACGTGAAAAGCATGCCAATGCTGCTCTTTCTAGCACCCGCACATGGAATTGTGCCAAAACGCGTTTTAAGCATGAATATGACACTTTTGGTAGACGAGGATGCAGTTTTCTGCAAAACCACACGATATACATGCAAATGGTGCTTTTGGCAGAACGCGCGTGTGGATTTCTACCAAACGACGTGAAAAGCATGCCAATGCTGCTCTTTTTAGCACCCGCACATGTATTTGTGCGAAAACGCGTTTTAAGCATGAATATGCAACTTTTGGTAGACGAGGATGCAGTTTTCTGCAAAACCACACGATATATATGCAAATGGTGCTTTTGGCAGAACGCGCGTGTGGATTTCTACTAAACGACGTGAAAAGCATGCCAATGCTGCTCTTTTTAGCACCCGCACATGGATTTGTGCGAAAACGCGTTTTAAGCATGAATATGCAACTTTTGGTAGACGAGGATGCAGTTTTCTGCAAAACCACACGATATGCATGCAAATGACACTTTTGGCAGAACGCGCGTGTGGATTCTATCAAACGACGTGAAAAGCATGCCAATGCTGCTCTTTTTAGCACCCGCACATGGATTTGTGCCAAAACGCGTTTTAAGCATGAATATGACACTTTTGTTAGACGAGGATGCAGTTTTCTGCAAAACCACACGATATGCATGCAAATGGTGCTTTTGGCAGAACGCGCGTGTGGATTTCTACCAAACGACGTGAAAAGCATGCCAATGCTGCTCTTTTTAGCACCCGCACATGGATTTGTGCGAAAACGCGTTTTAAGCATGAATATGCAACTTTTGGTAGACGAGGATGCAGTTTTCTGCAAAACCACACGATATGCATGCAAATGACGCATTTGGCAGAACGCGCGTGTGGATTTCTACCAAACGACGTGAAAAGCATGCCAATGCTGCTCTTTTTAGCACCCGCACATGGATTTGTGCCAAAACGCGTTTTAAGCATGAATATGACACTTTTGGTAGACGAGGATGCAGTTTTCTGCAAAACCACACGATATGCATGCAAATGACGCTTTTGGCAGAACGCGCGTGTGGATTTCTACCAAACGACGTGAAAAGCATGCAAATGCTGCTCTTTTTAGAACACGCACATGGATTTGTGCCAAAACGCGTTTTAAGCATGAATATGACACTTTTGGTAGACGAGGATGCAGTTTTCTGCAAAACCACACGATATGCATGCAAATGGTGCTTTTGGCAGAACGCGCGTGTGGATTTCTACCAAACGACGTGAAAAGCATGCCAATGCTGCTCTTTTTAGAACCCGCACATGGATTTGTGCCAAAACGCGTTTTAAGCATGAATATGACACTTTTGGTAGACGAGGATGCAGTTTTCTGCAAAACCACACGATATACATGCAAATGGTGCTTTTGGCAGAACGCGCGTGTGGATTTCTACCAAACGACGTGAAAAGCATGCCAATGCTGCTCTTTTTAGCGCCCGCACATGGATTTGTGCGAAAACGCGTTTTAAGCATGAATATGCAACTTTTGGTAGACGAGGTTGCAGTTTTCCGCAAAACCACACGATATGCATGCAAATGGTGCTTTTGGCAGAACGCGCGTGTGGATTTCTACCAAACGACGTGAAAAGCATGCCAATGCTGCTCTTTTTAGCACCCGCACATGGATTTTTGCGAAAACGCGTTTTAAGCATGAATATGCAACTTTTGGTAGACGAGGATGCAGTTTTCTGCAAAACCACACGATATGCATGCAAATGACGCTTTTGGCAGAACGCGCGTGTGGATTTCTACCAAACGACGTGAAAAGCATGCCAATGCTGCTCTTTCTAGCACCCGCACATGGAATTGTGCCAAAACGCGTTTTAAGCATGAATATGACACTTTTGGTAGACGAGGATGCAGTTTTCTGCAAAACCACACGATATACATGCAAATGGTGCTTTTGGCAGAACGCGCGTGTGGATTTCTACCAAACGACGTGAAAAGCATGCCAATGCTGCTCTTTTTAGCACCCGCACATGTATTTGTGCGAAAACGCGTTTTAAGCATGAATATGCAACTTTTGGTAGACGAGGATGCAGTTTTCTGCAAACCACACGATATATATGCAAATGGTGCTTTTGGCAGAACGCGCGTGTGGATTTCTACTAAACGACGTGAAAAGCATGCCAATGCTGCTCTTTTTAGCACCCGCACATGGATTTGTGCGAAAACGCGTTTTAAGCATGAATATGCAACTTTTGGTAGACGAGGATGCAGTTTTCTGCAAAACCACACGATATGCATGCAAATGACACTTTTGGCAGAACGCGCGTGTGGATTTCTATCAAACGACGTGAAAAGCATGCCAATGCTGCTCTTTTTAGCACCCGCACATGGATTTGTGCCAAAACGCGTTTTTAAGCATGAATATGACACTTTTGTTAGACGAGGATGCAGTTTTCTGCAAAACCACACGATATGCATGCAAATGGTGCTTTTGGCAGAACGCGCGTGTGGATTTCTACCAAACGACGTGAAAAGCATGCCAATGCTGCTCTTTTTAGCACCCGCACATGGATTTGTGCGAAAACGCGTTTTAAGCATGAATATGCAACTTTTGTAGACGAGGATGCAGTTTTCTGCAAAACCACACGATATGCATGCAAATGACGCATTTGGCAGAACGCGCGTGTGGATTTCTACCAAACGACGTGAAAAGCATGCCAATGCTGCTCTTTCTAGCACCCGCACATGGAATTGTGCCAAAACGCGTTTTAAGCATGAATATGACACTTTTGGTAGACGAGGATGCAGTTTTCTGCAAAACCACACGATATACATGCAAATGGTGCTTTTGGCAGAACGCGCGTGTGGATTTCTACCAAACGACGTGAAAAGCATGCCAATGCTGCTCTTTTTAGCACCCGCACATGTATTTGTGCGAAAACGCGTTTTAAGCATGAATATGCAACTTTTGGTAGACGAGGATGCAGTTTTCTGCAAAACCACACGATATATATGCAAATGGTGCTTTTGGCAGAACGCGCGTGTGGATTTCTACTAAACGACGTGAAAAGCATGCCAATGCTGCTCTTTTTAGCACCCGCACATGGATTTGTGCGAAAACGCGTTTTAAGCATGAATATGCAACTTTTGGTAGACGAGGATGCAGTTTTCTGCAAAACCACACGATATGCATGCAAATGACACTTTTGGCAGAACGCGCGTGTGGATTTCTATCAAACGACGTGAAAAGCATGCCAATGCTGCTCTTTTTAGCACCCGCACATGGATTTGTGCCAAAACGCGTTTTAAGCATGAATATGACACTTTTGTTAGACGAGGATGCAGTTTTCTGCAAAACCACACGATATGCATGCAAATGGTGCTTTTGGCAGAACGCGCGTGTGGATTTCTACCAAACGACGTGAAAAGCATGCCAATGCTGCTCTTTTTAGCACCCGCACATGGATTTGTGCGAAAACGCGTTTTAAGCATGAATATGCAACTTTTGGTAGACGAGGATGCAGTTTTCTGCAAAACCACACGATATGCATGCAAATGACGCATTTGGCAGAACGCGCGTGTGGATTTCTACCAAACGACGTGAAAAGCATGCCAATGCTGCTCTTTTTAGCACCCGCACATGGATTTGTGCCAAAACGCGTTTTAAGCATGAATATGACACTTTTGGTAGACGAGGATGCAGTTTTCTGCAAAACCACACGATATGCATGCAAATGACGCTTTTGGCAGAACGCGCGTGTGGATTTCTACCAAACGACGTGAAAAGCATGCAAATGCTGCTCTTTTTAGAACACGCACATGGATTTGTGCCAAAACGCGTTTTAAGCATGAATATGACACTTTTGGTAGACGAGGATGCAGTTTTCTGCAAAACCACACGATATGCATGCAAATGGTGCTTTTGGCAGAACGCGCGTGTGGATTTCTACCAAACGACGTGAAAAGCATGCAATGCTGCTCTTTTTAGAACCCGCACATGGATTTGTGCCAAAACGCGTTTTAAGCATGAATATGACACTTTTGGTAGACGAGGATGCAGTTTTCTGCAAAACCACACGATATACATGCAAATGGTGCTTTTGGCAGAACGCGCGTGTGGATTTCTACCAAACGACGTGAAAAGCATGCCAATGCTGCTCTTTTTAGCGCCCGCACATGGATTTGTGCGAAAACGCGTTTTAAGCATGAATATGCAACTTTTGGTAGACGAGGTTGCAGTTTTCCGCAAAACCACACGATATGCATGCAAATGACGCTTTTGGCAGAACGCGCGTGTGGATTTCTACCAAACGACGTGAAAAGCATGCCAATGCTGCTCTTTTTAGCACCCGCACATGGATTTTGCCAAAACGCGTTTTAAGCATGAATATGACACTTTTGGTGGACGAGGATGCAGTTTTCTGCAAAACCACACGATATGCATGCAAATGGTGCTTTAAGCAGAACGCGCGTGTGGATTTCTACCAAACGACGTGAAAAGCATGCAAATGCTGCTCTTTTTAGAACCCGAACTTGGATTTGTGCCAAAACGCGTTTTAAGCATGAATATGACACTTTTGGTAGACGAGGATGCAGTTTTCTGCAAACCACACGATATACATGCAAATGGTGCTTTTGGCAGAACGCGCTTGTGGATTTCTACCAACGACGTGAAAAGCATGCAAATGCTGCTCTTTTATGCGAAGCATATTACGAGGCTCAACCCAGCTCCTCAAGCGCGGCGGTGACCATGAAATCACGTGACACCGTGACGTCACGACAGAGGAGAAGTGGCTTTGGCTCAACTCTTGCAAGACGGGCTGGGTGGGAATCGAACCAGGGTCTCCGGAGTTTGGGACGGAGACGCTACCACTGCGCCACGAGTACAACGCTTCAAAGCGGTACAAAAGCGCCTCTAGTGAATGCGGTGTTGCCTTAGAAACGCGCTGTTTCTAAGGCGTGCGTCTCTTGCTCAGGCGCACATTTCGTTGCCGCGCCGAACGCTGCTTTGCTCGACGCTCACCGCGTCCAATGCGGGACGCGTAGTCGCTGCCCTGTAGCCCATTGTCTTACACCCCTTGGCGGGTCGACGGGAACGCTGTCGCGTTCCACTCTTGAGGCGAAGAAGTAATGCATGAGTTGTTTCTTCGTCTAGCCGAACCAAATATAGCCAAGCAACAGCAGTTCACCAGGCTAAACAGTGGTTCAACAACTAAAATAAAGGCTAGTATGCTTCGCATCCTGGCTTAACCTTACCTAAGCCACAGCCATTTTTTAGAACCCGCACATGGATTTGTGCCAAAACGCGTTTTAAGCATGAATATGACACTTTTGGTAGACGAGGATGCAGTTTTCTGCAAAACCACACGATATACATGCAAATGGTGCTTTTGGCAGAACGCGCGTGTGGATTTCTACCAAACGACGTGAAAAGCATGCCAATGCTGCTCTTTTTAGCACCCGCACATGGATTTGTGCGAAAACGCGTTTTAAGCATGAATATGCAACTTTTGGTAGACGAGGATGCAGTTTCTGCAAAACCACACGATATGCATGCAAATGACGCTTTTGGCAGAACGCGGTGTGGATTTCTACCAAACGACGTGAAAAGCATGCCAATGCTGCTCTTTTTAGCACCCGCACATGGATTTGTGCCAAAACGCGTTTTAAGCATGAATATGACACTTTGGTAGACGAGGATGCAGTTTTCTGCAAAACCACACGATATGCATGCAAATGGTGCTTTTGGCAGAACGCGCGTGTGGATTTCTACCAAACGACGTGAAAAGCATGCAAATGCTGCTCTTTTTAGAACCCGCACATGGATTTGTGCAAAACGCGTTTTAAGCATGAATATGAGACTTTTGGTAGACGAGGATGCAGTTTTCTGCAAAACCACACGATATGCATGCAAATGACGCTTTTGGCAGAACGCGCGTATGGATTTCTACCAAACGACGTCAAAAGCATGCCAATGCTGCTCTTTATAGCACCCGCACATGGATTTGTGCCAAAACACGTTTTAAGCATGAATATGACACTTTTGGTAGACGAGGATGCAGTTTTCTGCAAAACCACACGATATGCATGCAAATGGTGCTTTTGGCAGAACGCGCGTGTGGATTTCTACCAAACGACGTAAAAAGCATGCAAATGCTGCTCTTTTTAGAACGCGCACATGGATTTGCGCCAAAACGCGTTTTAAGCATGAATATGACACTTTTGGTAGACGAGGATGCAGTTTTCTGCAAAACCACACGATATGCATGCAAATGGTGCTTTTGGCAGAACGCGCGTGTGGATTTTCTACCAAACGACGTGAAAAGCATGCCAATGCTGCTCTTTTTAGAACCCGAACATGGATTTGTGCCAAAACGCGTTTTAATCATGAATATGACACTTTTGTAGACGAGGATGCAGTTTTCTGCAAAACCACACGATATACATGCAAATGGTGCTTTTGACAGAACGCGCGAGTGGATTTCTACCAAACGACGTGAAAAGCATGCCAATGCTGCTCTTTTTAGCACCCGCACATGGATTGTGCGAAAACGCATTTTAAGCATGAATATGACACTTTTGGTAGACGAGGATGCAGTTTTCTGCAAAACCACACGATATGCATGCAAATGGTGCTTTTGGCAGAACGCGCGTGTGGATTTCTACAAACGACGTGAAAAGCATGCCAATGCTGCTCTTTTAGCACCCGCACATGGATTTGTGCCAAAACGCGTTTTAAGCATGAATATGACACTTTTGGTAGACGAGGATGCAGTTTTCTGCAAAACCACACGATATGCATGAAAATGGTGCTTTTGGCAGAACGCGCGTGTGGATTTCAACCAAACGACGTGAAAAGCATGCAAA
>NW_027225799.1:0-60866 GCF_038994185.2 Dermacentor albipictus | reverse complement strand
GCTTTTGCAGAACGCGCGTGTGGATTTCTACCAAACGACGTGAAAAGTATGCCGATGCTGCTCTTTTTAGCACCTGCACACGGATTTGTGCGAAAACGCGTTTTAAGCAAGCACACGCAATTTTTCGTAGACGCTGACGCAGTTTTCTGCAAAACCACACGATATGCATGCAAATGGGGCTTCTGGCAGAACGCGCGTGTGGATGTCTACCAAACGACGTGAAAAGCATGCCAATGCTGCTCTTTTTAGAACCCGCTCATGGATTTGTGCCAAAACGCGTTTTAAGCTTTTGGTAGACGCGGATGCAGTTTTCTGCAAAACCACACGATATGCATGCAAATGGTGCTTTTGGCAGAACGCGCGTGTGGATTTCTACCAAACGACGTGAAAAGCATGCCAATGCTGCTCTTTTTAGAACCAGCACATGGATATGTGCCAAAACGCGTTTTAAGCAGGCATATGCAACTTTTGGTAGACGCGGATGCAGTTTTCTGCAAAAGCACACGATATGCATGCAAATGGTGCTTTTAGCAGAACACACGTGTGGATTTCTACCAAACGACGTGAAAAGCATGCCAATGCTGCTCTTTTTAGAACCCGCACATGGATTTGAGCCAAAACGCGTTTTAAGCATGCATATGCATCTTTTGGTAGATGCGGATGCAGTTTTCTGCAAAACCACACGATATGCATGCAAATGGTGCTTTTGGCAGAACGCGCGTGTGGATTTCTACTAAACGACATGAAAAGCATGCCAATGCTGCTCTTTTTAGAACCCGCTCATGGATTTGTGCCAAAACGCGTTTTAAGCTTTTGGTAGACGCGGATGCAGTTTCTGCAAAACCACACGATATGCATGCAAATGGTGCTTTTGGCAGAACGCGCGTGTGGATTTCTACCAAACGACGTGAAAAGCATGCCAATGCTGCTCTTTTTAGAACCAGCACATGGATATGTGCCAAAACGCGTTTTAAGCAGGCATATGCAACTTTTGGTAGACGCGGATGCAGTTTTCTGCAAAAGCACACGATATGCATGCAAATGGTGCTTTTGGCAGAACACACGTGTGGATTTCTACCAAACGACGTGAAAAGCATGCCAATGCTGCTCTTTTTAGAACCCGCACATGGATTTGAGCCAAAACGCGTTTTAAGCATGCATATGCATCTTTTGGTAGACGCGGACGCAGTTTTCTGCAAAACCACACGATATGCATCCAAATGGTGCTTTTGGCAGAACGCGCGTGTGGATTTCTACCAAACGACGTGAAAAGCATGCCAATGCTGCTCTTTTTAGAACCCGCACATGGATTTGAGCCAAAACGCGTTTTAAGCATGCATATGCATCTTTTGGTAGATGCGGACGCAGTTTTCTGCAAAACCACAAGATATGCATGCAAATGGTGCTCTTGGCAGAACGCGCGTGTGGATTTCTACCAAACGACGTGAAAAGCAGGCCAATCTGCTCTTTTTAGAACCCGCACATGGATTTGAGCCAAAAACGCGTTTTAAGCATGCATATGCATCTTTTGGTAGATGCGGATGCAGTTTTCTGCAAAACCACACGATAAGCATGCAAATGGGGCTTTTGGCAGAACGCGCGTGTGGATTCTACCAAACGACGTGAAAAGCATGCCAATGCTGCTCTTTTTAGAACCCGCACATGGATTTGAGCCAAAACGCGTTTTTAGCATGCATATGCATCTTTTGGTAGATGCGGATGCAGTTTTCTGCAAAACCACACGATATGCATGCAAATGGTGCTTTTGGCAGAACGCGCGTGTGGATTTCTACCAAACGACATGAAAAGCATGCCAATGCTGCTCTTTTTAGAAGCCGCACATGGATTTGTGCCAAAACGCGTTTTAAGCGTGCATATGCAAGTTTTGCTAGACGCGGATGCAGTTTTCTGCAAAACCACACGATATGCATGCAAATGGTGCTTTTGGCAGAACGCGCGTGTGGATTTCTACCAAACGACGTGAAAAGCATGCCAATGCTGCTCTTTTTAGAAGCCGCACATGGATTTGTGCCAAAACGCGTTTTAAGCATGCATATGCATCTTTATTTACACACGGATGCAGTTTTCTGCAAAACCACACGATATGCATGCAAATGGTGCTTTTGGCAGAACGCGCATGTGGATTTCTACCAAACGACGTGAAAAGCATTGCTGCTTTTTTTAGCACCCGCACATGGATTTGTGCCAAAACGCGTTTTAAGCAAGCACATGCACTTTTTGGTAGACGCGGATGCAGTTTTCTGCACATGATATGCATGCAAATGGTGCTTTTGGCAGAACGCGCGCGTGGATTTCGACCAAACGACGTGAGAAGCATACCAATGCTGCTCTTTTTAGCACCCGCACATGGATTTGTGCCAAAACGCGTTTTAAGCATGCATATGCATCTTTTGGTAGACGCGGATGCAGTTTTCTGCAAAACCACACGATATGCATGGAAATGGTGCTTTTGGCAGAACGCGCGTGTGGATTTCTACAAACGACGTGAAAAGTATGCCGATGCTGCTCTTTTTAGCACCTGCACACGGATTTGTGCGAAAACGCGTTTAAGCAAGCACACGCAATTTTTCGTAGACGCGGACGCAGTTTTCTGCAAAACCACACGATATGCATGCAAATGGGGCTTTTGGCAGAACGCGCGTGTGGATGTCTACCAAACGACGTGAAAAGCATGCCAATGCTGCTCTTTTTAGAACCCGCTCATGGATTTGTGCCAAAACGCGTTTTAAGCTTTTGGTAGACGCGGATGCAGTTTTCTGCAAAACCACACGATATGCATGCAAATGGTGCTTTTGGCAGAACGCGCGTGTGCATTTCTACCAAACGACGTGAAAAGCATGCCAATGCTGCTCTTTTTAGAACCAGCACATGGATATGTGCCAAAACGCGTTTTAAGCAGGCATATGCAACTTTTGGTAGACGCGGATGCAGTTTTCTGCAAAAGCACACGATATGCATGCAAATGGTGCTTTTAGCAGAACACACGTGTGGATTTCTACCAACGACGTGAAAAGCATGCCAATGCTGCTCTTTTTAGAACCCGCACATGGATTTGAGCCAAAACGCGTTTTAAGCATGCATATGCATCTTTTGGTAGATGCGGATGCAGTTTTCTGCAAAACCACACGATATGCATGCAAATGGTGCTTTTGGCAGAACGCGCGTGTGGATTTCTACTAAACGACATGAAAAGCATGCCAATGCTGCTCTTTTTAGAACCCGCTCATGGATTTGTGCCAAAACGCGTTTTAAGCTTTTGGTAGACGCGGATGCACTTTTCTGCAAAACCACACGATATGCATGCAAATGGTGCTTTTGGCAGAACGCGCGTGTGGATTTCTACCAAACGACGTGAAAAGCATGCCAATGCTGCTCTTTTTAGAACCAGCACATGGATATGTGCCAAAACGCGTTTTAAGCAGACATATGCAACTTTTGGTAGACGCGGATGCAGTTTTCTGCAAAAGCACACGATATGCATGCAAATGGTGCTTTTGGCAGAACACACGTGTGGATTTCTACCAAACGACGTGAAAAGCATGCCAATGCTGCTCTTTTTAGCACCCGCACATGGATTTGTGCCAAAACGCGTTTTAAGCATGCATATGCATCTTTTGTTAGACACGGATGCAGTTTTCTGCAAAACCACACGATATGCACGCAAATGGGTGCTTTTGGCAGAACGCGCGTGTGGATTTCTACCAAACGACGTGAAAAGCATGCCAATGCTGCTCTTTTTAGCACCCGCACATGGATTTGTGCCAAAACGCGTTTTAAGCAAGCACATGCACTTTTTGGTAGACGCGGACGCAGTTTTCTGCAAAACCACACGATATGCATCCAAATGGTGCTTTTGGCAGAACGCGCGTGTGGATTTCTACCAAACGACGTGAAAAGCATGCCAATGCTGCTCTTTTTAGAACCCGCACATGGATTTGAGCAAAACGCGTTTTAAGCATGCGTATGCATCTTTTGGTAGATGCGGACGCAGTTTTCTGCAAAACCACAAGATATGCATGCAAATGGTGCTCTTGGCAGAACGCGCGTGTGGATTTCTACCAAACGACGTGAAAAGCAGGCCAATCTGCTCTTTTTAGAACCCGCACATGGATTTGAGCCAAAACGCGTTTTAAGCATGCATATGCATCTTTTGGTAGATGCGGATGCAGTTTTCTGCAAAACCACACGATATGCATGCAAATGGGGCTTTTGGCAGAACGCGCGTGTGTATTTCTACCAAACGACGTGAAAAGCATGCCAATGCTGCTCTTTTTAGAACCCGCACATGGATTTGAGCCAAAACGCGTTTTAAGCATGCATATGCATCTTTTGGTAGATGCGGATGCAGTTTTCTGCAAAACCACACGATATGCATGCAAATGGTGCTTTTGGCAGAACGCGCGTGTGGATTTCTACCAAACGACATGAAAAGCATGCCAATGCTGCTCTTTTTAGAAGCCGCACATGGATTTGTGCCAAAACGCGTTTTAAGCATGCATATGCAAGTTTTGCTAGACGCGGATGCAGTTTTCTGCAAAACCACACGATATGCATGCAAATGGTGCTTTTGGCAGAACGCGCGTGAGGATTTCTACCAAACGACGTGAAAAGCATGCCAATGCTGCTCTTTTTAGAAGCCGCACATGGATTTGTGCCAAAACGCGTTTTAAGCATGCATATGCAACTTTTGGTAGACGCAGATGCAGTTTTCTGCAAAACCACACGATATGCATGCAAATGGTGCTTTTGGCAGAACGCGCGTGTGGAGTTCTACCAAACGACGTGCAAAGCATGCCGATGCTGCTCTTTTTAGCACCTGCACATGGATTTGTGCCAAAACGCGTTTTAAGCAAGCACATGCACTTTTTGGTAGATGCGGATGCAGTTTTCTGCAAAACCACACGATATGCATGCAAATGGTGCTTTTGGCAGAACGCGCGTGTGGATTTCTACCAAACGACGTGAGAAGCACACCAATGCTGCTCTTTTTAGCACCCGCACATGGATTTGTGCCAAAACGCGTTTTAAGCATGCATATGCATCTTTAGGTACACACGGATGCAGTTTTCTGCAAAACCACACGATATGCATGCAAATGGTGCTTTTGGCAGAGCGCGCATGTGGATTTCTACCAAACGACGTGAAAAGCATGCCAATGCTGTTCATTTTAGCACCCGCACATGGATTTGTGCCGAAACGCGTTTTAAGCATGCATATGCATCTTTTGGTAGGCGCGGATGCAGTTTTCTGCAAACCACACGATATGCATGCAAATGGTGCTTTTGGCCGAACGCGCGTGTGGATTTCTACCAAACGACGTGAAAAGCATGCCAATGCTGCTCTTTTTAGAACCCGCACATGGATTTGTACCAGAACGCGTTTTAAGCATGCATATGCATCTTTTGGTAGACGCGGATGCAGGTTTCTGCAAAACCACACGATATGCATGGAAATGGTGCTTTTGGCAGAACGCGCGTGTGGATTTCTACCAAACGACGTGAAAAGTATGCCGATGCTGCTCTTTTTAGCACCTGCACACGGATTTGTGCGAAAACGCGTTTTAAGCAAGCACACGCAATTTTTCGTAGACGCGGACGCAGTTTTCTGCAAAACCACACGATATGCATGCAAATGGTGCTTTTGGCAGAACGCGCGTGTGGATTTCTACCAAACGACGTGAAAAGCATGCCAATGCTGCTCTTTTTAGTAGCCGCACATGGATTTGTGTCAAAACGCGTTTTAAGCATGCATATGCATCTTTTGGTAGACGCGGATGCAGTTTTCTGCAAAACCACACGATATGCATGCAAATGGTGCTTTTGGCAGAACGCGCGTGTGGAGTTCTACCAAACGACGTGAAAAGTATGCCGATGCTGCTCTTTTTAGCACCCGCACTTGGATTTATGCCAAAACGCGTTTTAAGCATGCATATGCATCTTTTGGTAGACGCGGATGCAGTTTTCTGCAAAACCACACGATATACATGGAAATGGTGCTTTTGGCAGAACGCGCGTGTGGATTTCTACCAAACGACGTGAAAAGCATGCCAATGCTGCTCTTTTTAGAACCCGCACATGGATTTGTGCCAAAACGCGTTTTAACCACGCTTATGCATCTTTTGGTAGACGCGGATGCAGTTTTCTGCAAAACCACACGATATGCATGCAAATGGTGCTTTTGGCAGAACGCGCGTGTGGATTTCTACCAAACGTCGTGAAAAGCATGCCAATGCTGCTCTTTTTAGCACCCGCACATGGATTTGTGCCAAAACGCGTTTTAAGCAAGCACATGCACTTTTTGGTAGACGCGGATGCAGTTTTCTGCACAACTACATGATATGCATGCAAATGGTGCTTTTGGCGGAACGCGCGTGTGGATTTCTACCAAACGACGTGAAAAGCATGCCAATGCTGCTCTTTTTAGCACCCGCACATGGATTTGTGCCAAAACGCGTTTTTAAGCATGCATATGCATCTTTTGGTAGACGCGGATGCAGTTTTCTGCAAAACCACACGATATGCATGCAAATGGTGCTTTGGCAGAACGCGCGTGTGGATTTCTTCCAAACGACGTGAAAAGCATGCCAACGGTGCTCGTTTAGAACCCGCACATGGATTTGTGCCAAAACGCGTTTTAACCACGCATATGCATCTTTTGGTAGACGCGGATGCAGTTTTCTGCAAAACCACACGATATGCATGCAAATGGTGCTTTTGGCAGAACGCGCGTGTAGATTTCTACCAAAGGACGTGAAAAGCATGCCAATGCTGCTCATTTTAGCACCCGCACATGGATTTGTGCCAAAACGCGTTTTAAGCATGCATATGCATCGTTTGGTAGACGCGGATGCAGTTTTCTGCAAAACCACACGATATGCATGGAAATGGTGCTTTTGGCCGAACGCGCGTGTGGATTTCTACCAAACGACGTGAAAAGCATGCCAATGCTGCTCTTTTTAGAACCCGCACATGGATTTGTACCAGAACGCGTTTTAAGCATGCATATGCATCTTTTGCTAGACGCGGATGCAGTTTTCTGCAAAACCACACGATATGCATGCAAATGGTGCTTTTTGCAGAACGCGCGTGTTGATTTCTACCAAACGACGTGAAAAGCATGCCAATGCTGCTCTTTTTAGAACCCGCACATGGATTTGTGCCAAAAACGCGTTTGAAGCATGCATGTGCAACTTTTGGTAGACGCGGATGCAGTTTTCTGCAAAACCACACGATATGCATGCAAATGGTTGCTTTTGGCAGAACGCGCGTGTGGATTTCTACCAAACGACGTGAAAAGCATGCCGATGCTGCTCTTTTTGCACCTGCACATGGATTTGTGCCAAAACGCGTTTTAAGCAAGCACATGCACTTTTTTGGTAGACGCGGATGCAGTTTTCTGCAAAACCACACGATATGCATGCAAATGGTGCTTTTGGCAGAACAAGCGTGTGGATTTCTACAAAACGTCGTGAAAAGCATGCCAATGCTGCTCTTTTTAGCACCCGCACATGGATTTGTGCCAAAATGCGTTTTAAGCATGCACCTGCACCTTTTGGTAGACGCGGATGCAGTTTTCTGCAAAACCACACGATATCCATGCAAATGGTGCTTTTGGCAGAACGCGCGTGTGGATTTCTACCAAACGACGTGAAAAGCATGCCAATACTGCTCTTTTTAGCACCCGCACATGGATTTGTGCCAAAACGCGTTTTAACCACGCATATGCATCTTTTGGCAGAGGCGGATGCAGTTTTCTGCAAAACCACACGATATGCATGCAAATGGTGCTTTTGGCCGAACGCGCGTGTGGATTTCTACCAAACGACGTGAAAAGCATGCCAATGCTGCTCTTTTTAGAACCCACACATGGATTTGTACCAGAACGCGTTTTAAGCATGCATATGCATCTTTTGGTAGACGCGGATGCAGGTTTTCTGCAAAACCACACGATATGCATGGAAATGGTGCTTTTGGCAGAACGCGCGTGTGGATTTCTACCAAACGACGTGAAAAGTATGCCGATGCTGCTCTTTTTAGCACCTGCACACGGATTTGTGCGAAAACGCGTTTTAAGCAAGCACACGCAATTTTTCGTAGACGCGGACGCAGTTTTCTGCAAAACCACACGATATGCATGCAAATGGTGCTTTTGGCAGAACGCGCGTGTGGATTTCTACCAAACGACGTGAAAAGCATGCCAATGCTGCTCTTTTTAGTAGCCGCACATGGATTTGTGTCAAAACGCGTTTTAAGCATGCATATGCATCTTTTGGTAGACGCGGGATGCAGTTTTCTGCAAAACCACACGATATGCATGCAAATGGTGCTTTTGGCAGAACGCGCGTGTGGAGTTCTACCAAACGACGTGAAAAGTATGCCGATGCTGCTCTTTTTAGCACCCGCACTTGGATTTATGCCAAAACGCGTTTTAAGCATGCATATGCATCTTTTGGTAGACGCGGATGCAGTTTTCTGCAAAACCACACGATATACATGGAAATGGTGCTTTTGCAGAACGCGCGTGTGGATTTCTACCAAACGACGTGAAAAGCATGCCAATGCTGCTCTTTTTAGAACCGCACATGGATTTGTGCCAAAACGCGTTTTAACCACGCTTATGCATCTTTTGGTAGACGCGGATGCAGTTTTCTGCAAAACCACACGATATGCATGCAAATGGTGCTTTTGGCAGAACGCGCGTGTGGATTTCTACCAAACGACATGAAAAGCATGCCAATGCTGCTCTTTTTAGAAGCCGCACATGGATTTGTGCCAAAACGCGTTTTAAGCGTGCATATGCAAGTTTTGCTAGACGCGGATGCAGTTTTCTGCAAAACCACACGATATGCATGCAAATGGTGCTTTTGGCAGAACGCGCGTGTGGATTTCTACCAAACGACGTGAAAAGCATGCCAATGCTGCTCTTTTTAGAAGCCGCACATGGATTTGTGCCAAAACGCGTTTTAAGCATGCATATGCATCTTTATTTACACACGGATGCAGTTTTCTGCAAAACCACACGATATGCATGCAAATGGTGCTTTTGGCAGAACGCGCATGTGGATTTCTACCAAACGACGTGAAAAGCATTGCTGCTTTTTTTAGCACCCGCACATGGATTTGTGCCAAAACGCGTTTTAAGCAAGCACATGCACTTTTTGGTAGACGCGGATGCAGTTTTCTGCACATGATATGCATGCAAATGGTGCTTTTGGCAGAACGCGCGCGTGGATTTCGACCAAACGACGTGAGAAGCATACCAATGCTGCTCTTTTTAGCACCCGCACATGGATTTGTGCCAAAACGCGTTTTAAGCATGCATATGCATCTTTTGGTAGACGCGGATGCAGTTTTCTGCAAACCACACGATATGCATGGAAATGGTGCTTTTGGCAGAACGCGCGTGTGGATTTCTACCAAACGACGTGAAAAGTATGCCGATGCTGCTCTTTTTAGCACCTGCACACGGATTTGTGCGAAAACGCGTTTTAAGCAAGCACACGCAATTTTTCGTAGACGCGGACGCAGTTTTCTGCAAAACCACACGATATGCATGCAAATGGGGCTTTTGGCAGAACGCGCGTGTGGATGTCTACCAAACGACGTGAAAAGCATGCCAATGCTGCTCTTTTTAGAACCCGCTCATGGATTTGTGCCAAAACGCGTTTTAAGCTTTTGGTAGACGCGGATGCAGTTTTCTGCAAAACCACACGATATGCATGCAAATGGTGCTTTTGGCAGAACGCGCGTGTGCATTTCTACCAAACGACGTGAAAAGCATGCCAATGCTGCTCTTTTTAGAACCAGCACATGGATATGTGCCAAAACGCGTTTTAAGCAGGCATATGCAACTTTTGGTAGACGCGGATGCAGTTTCTGCAAAAGCACACGATATGCATGCAAATGGTGCTTTTAGCAGAACACACGTGTGGATTTCTACCAAACGACGTGAAAAGCATGCCAATGCTGCTCTTTTTAGAACCCGCACATGGATTTGAGCCAAAACGCGTTTTAAGCATGCATATGCATCTTTTGGTAGATGCGGATGCAGTTTTCTGCAAAACCACACGATATTGCATGCAAATGGTGCTTTTGGCAGAACGCGCGTGTGGATTTCTACTAAACGACATGAAAAGCATGCCAATGCTGCTCTTTTTAGAACCCGCTCATGGATTTGTGCAAAACGCGTTTTAAGCTTTTGGTAGACGCGGATGCACTTTTCTGCAAACCACACGATATGCATGCAAATGGTGCTTTTGGCAGAACGCGCGTGTGGATTTCTACCAAACGACGTGAAAAGCATGCCAATGCTGCTCTTTTTAGAACCAGCACATGGATATGTGCCAAAACGCGTTTTAAGCAGACATATGCAACTTTTGGTAGACGCGGATGCAGTTTTCTGCAAAAGCACACGATATGCATGCAAATGGTGCTTTTGGCAGAACACACGTGTGGATTTCTACCAAACGACGTGAAAAGCATGCCAATGCTGCTCTTTTTAGCACCCGCACATGGATTTGTGCCAAAACGCGTTTTAAGCATGCATATGCATCTTTTGTTAGACACGGATGCAGTTTTCTGCAAAACCACACGATATGCACGCAAATGGTGCTTTTGGCAGAACGCGCGTGTGGATTTCTACCAAACGACGTGAAAAGCATGCCAATGCTGCTCTTTTTAGCACCCGCACATGGATTTGTGCCAAAACGCGTTTTAAGCAAGCACATGCACTTTTTGGTAGACGCGGACGCAGTTTTCTGCAAAACCACACGATATGCATCCAAATGGTGCTTTTGGCAGAACGCGCGTGTGGATTTCTACCAAACGACGTGAAAAGCATGCCAATGCTGCTCTTTTTAGAACCCGCACATGGATTTGAGCCAAAACGCGTTTTAAGCATGCGTATGCATCTTTTGGTAGATGCGGACGCAGTTTTCTGCAAAACCACAAGATATGCATGCAAATGGTGCTCTTGGCAGAACGCGCGTGTGGATTTCTACCAAACGACGTGAAAAGCAGGCCAATCTGCTCTTTTTAGAACCCGCACATGGATTTGAGCCAAAACGCGTTTTAAGCATGCATATGCATCTTTTGGTAGATGCGGATGCAGTTTTCTGCAAAACCACACGATATGCATGCAAATGGGGCTTTTGGCAGAACGCGCGTGTGTATTTCTACCAAACGACGTGAAAAAGCATGCCAATGCTGCTCTTTTTAGAACCCGCACATGGATTTGTACCAGAACGCGTTTTAAGCATGCATATGCATCTTTTGGTAGACGCGGATGCAGGTTTCTGCAAAACCACACGATATGCATGGAAATGGTGCTTTTGGCAGAACGCGCGTGTGGATTTCTACCAAACGACGTGAAAAGTATGCCGATGCTGCTCTTTTTAGCACCTGCACACGGATTTGTGCGAAAACGCGTTTTAAGCAAGCACACGCAATTTTTCGTAGACGCGGACGCAGTTTTCTGCAAAACCACACGATATGCATGCAAATGGTGCTTTTGGCAGAACGCGCGTGTGGATTTCTACCAAACGACGTGAAAAGCATGCCAATGCTGCTCTTTTTAGTAGCCGCACATGGATTTGTGTCAAAACGCGTTTTAAGCATGCATATGCATCTTTTGGTAGACGCGGATGCAGTTTTTCTGCAAAACCACACGATATGCATGCAAATGGTGCTTTTGGCAGAACGCGCGTGTGGAGTTCTACCAAACGACGTGCAAAGCATGCCGATGCTGCTCTTTTTAGCACCTGCACATGGATTTGTGCCAAAACGCGTTTTAAGCAAGCACATGCACTTTTTGGTAGATGCGGATGCAGTTTTCTGCAAAACCACACGATATGCATGCAAATGGTGCTTTTGGCAGAACGCGCGTGTGGATTTCTACCAAACGACGTGAGAAGCACACCAATGCTGCTCTTTTTAGCACCCGCACATGGATTTGTGCCAAAACGCGTTTTAAGCATGCATATGCATCTTTAGGTACACACGGATGCAGTTTTCTGCAAAACCACACGATATGCATGCAAATGGTGCTTTTGGCAGAGCGCGCATGTGGATTTCTACCAAACGACGTGAAAAGCATGCCAATGCTGCTCTTTTTAGCACCCGCAACATGGATTTGTGCCAAAACGCGTTTTAAGCAAGCACATGCACTTTTTGGTAGACGCGGATGCAGTTTTCTGCACAACTACATGATATGCATGCAAATGGTGCTTTTGGCGGAACGCGCGTGTGGATTTCTACCAAACGACGTGAAAGCATGCCAATGCTGCTCTTTTTAGCACCCGCACATGGATTTGTGCCAAAACGCGTTTTAAGCATGCATATGCATCTTTTGGTAGACGCGGATGCAGTTTTCTGCAAAACCACACGATATGCATGCAAATGGTGCTTTTGGCAGAACGCGCGTGTGGATTTCTTCCAAACGACGTGAAAAAGCATGCCAACGGTGCTCGTTTTAGAACCCGCACATGGATTTGTGCCAAAACGCGTTTTAACCACGCCATATGCATCTTTTGGTAGACGCGGATGCAGTTTCTGCAAAACCACACGATATGCATGCAAATGGTGCTTTTGGCAGAACGCGCGTGTAGATTTCTACCAAAGGACGTGAAAAGCATGCCAATGCTGCTCATTTAGCACCCGCACATGGATTTGTGCCAAAACGCGTTTTAAGCATGCATATGCATCGTTTGGTAGACGCGGATGCAGTTTTCTGCAAAACCACACGATATGCATGGAAATGGTGCTTTTGGCCGAACGCGCGTGTGGATTTCTACCAAACGACGTGAAAAGCATGCCAATGCTGCTCTTTTTAGAACCCGCACATGGATTTGTACCAGAACGCGTTTTAAGCATGCATATGCATCTTTTGCTAGACGCGGATGCAGTTTTCTGCAAAACCACACGATATGCATGCAAATGGTGCTTTTTGCAGAACGCGCGTGTTGATTTCTACCAAACGACGTGGAAAAGCATGCCAATGCTGCTCTTTTTAGAACCCCGCACATGGATTTGTGCCAAAACGCGTTTGAAGCATGCATGTGCAACTTTTGGTAGACGCGGATGCAGTTTTCTGCAAAACCACACGATATGCATGCAAATGGTGCTTTTGCAGAACGCGCGTGTGGATTTCTACCAAACGACGTGAAAAGCATGCCGATGCTGCTCTTTTTGCACCTGCACATGGATTTGTGCCAAAACGCGTTTTAAGCAAGCACATGCACTTTTTTGGTAGACGCGGATGCAGTTTTCTGCAAAACCACACGATATGCATGCAAATGGTGCTTTTGGCAGAACAAGCGTGTGGATTTCTACAAAACGTCGTGAAAAGCATGCCAATGCTGCTCTTTTTAGCACCCGCACATGGATTTGTGCCAAAATGCGTTTTAAGCATGCACCTGCACCTTTTGGTAGACGCGGATGCAGTTTTCTGCAAAACCACACGATATCCATGCAAATGGTGCTTTTGGCAGAACGCGCGTGTGGATTTCTACCAAACGACGTGAAAAAGCATGCCAATACTGCTCTTTTTAGCACCCGCACATGGATTTGTGCCAAAACGCGTTTTAACCACGCATATGCATCTTTTGGCAGAGGCGGATGCAGTTTCTGCAAAACCACACGATATGCATGCAAATGGTGCTTTTCGCAGAACGCGGGTGTGGATTTCTACCAAACGACGAGAAAAGGCATGCCAACGGTGCTCGTTTTAGAACCCGCACATGGATTTGTGCCAAAACGCGTTTTAAGCGTGCATATGCATCTTTTCCTAGACGCGGATGCAGTTTTCTGCAAAACCACACGATATGCATGCAAATGGTGCTTTTGGCAGAACGCGCGTGTGGATTTCTACCAAACGACGTGAAAAGCATGCCGATGCTACTCTTTTTGCACCTGCACATGGATTTGTGCCAAAACGCGTTTTTAAGCAAGCACATGCACTTTTTTGGTAGACGCGGATGCAGTTTTCTGCAAAACCACACGATATGCATGCAAATGGTGCTTTTGGCAGAACGCGCGTGTGGATTTCTACCAAACGACGTGCAAAGCATGCCGATGCTGCTCTTTTTAGCACCTGCACATGGATTTCGTGCCAAACGCGTTTTAAGCAAGCACATGCACTTTTTGGTAGATGCGGATGCAGTTTTCTGCAAAACCACACGATATGCATGCAAATGGTGCTTTTGGCAGAACGCGCGTGTGGATTTCTACCAAACGACGTGAGAAGCATACCAATGCTGCTCTTTTTAGCACCCGCACATGGATTTGTGCCAAAACGCGTTTTAAGCATGCATATGCATCTTTAGGTACACACGGATGCAGTTTTCTGCAAAACCACACGATATGCATGCAAATGGTGCTTTTGGCAGAGCGCGCATGTGGATTTCTACCAAACGACGTGAAAGCATGCCAATGCTGTTCATTTTAGCACCCGCACATGGATTTGTGCCGAAACGCGTTTTAAGCATGCATATGCATCTTTTGGTAGGCGCGGATGCAGTTTTCTGCAAAACCACACGATATGCATGCAAATGGTGCTTTTGGCCGAACGCGCGTGTGGATTTCTACCAAACGACGTGAAAAGCATGCCAATGCTGCTCTTTTTAGAACCCGCACATGGATTTGTAACCAGAACGCGTTTTAAGCATGCATATGCATCTTTTGGTAGACGCGGATGCAGGTTTCTGCAAAACCACACGATATGCATGGAAATGGTGCTTTTGCAGAACGCGCGTGTGGATTTCTACCAAACGACGTGAAAAGTATGCCGATGTCTGCTCTTTTTAGCACCTGCACACGGATTTGTGCGAAACGCGTTTTAAGCAAGCATACGCAATTTTTCGTAGACGCGGACGCAGTTTTCTGCAAAACCACACGATATGCATGCAAATGGTGCTTTTGGCAGAACGCGCGTGTGGATTTCTACCAAAACGACGTGAAAAGCATGCCAATGCTGCTCTTTTTAGTAGCCGCACATGGATTTGTGTCAAAACGCGTTTTTAAGCATGCATATGCATCTTTTGGTAGACGCGGATGCAGTTTTCTGCAAAACCACACGATATGCATGCAAATGGTGCTTTTGGCAGAACGCGCGTGTGGAGTTCTACCAAACGACGTGAAAAGTATGCCGATGCTGCTCTTTTTAGCACCCGCACTTGGATTTATGCCAAAACGTGTTTTAAGCATGCATATGCATCTTTTGGTAGACGCGGATGCAGTTTTCTGCAAAACCACACGATATACATGGAAATGGTGCTTTTGGCAGAACGCGCGTGTG
Organism: Dermacentor albipictus; assembly: GCF_038994185.2. Taxonomy (NCBI): domain Eukaryota; kingdom Metazoa; phylum Arthropoda; class Arachnida; order Ixodida; family Ixodidae; genus Dermacentor; species Dermacentor albipictus. Next base: position 45,554 of record NW_027225799.1, on the reverse strand, counting down.
GATTTCTACCAAACGACGTGAAAAGCATGCCAATGCTGCTCTTTTTAGAACCCGCACATGGATTTGTGCCAAAAACGCGTTTTAACCACGCTTATGCATCTTTTGGTAGACGCGGATGCAGTTTTCTGCAAAACCACACGATATGCATGCAAATGGTGCTTTTGGCAGAACGCGCGTGTGGATTTCTACCAACGTCGTGAAAAAGCATGCCAATGCTGCTCTTTTAGCACCCGCACATGGATTTGTGCCAAAACGCGTTTTAAGCAAGCACATGCACTTTTTGGTAGAAGCGGATGCAGTTTTCTGCACAACTACATGATATGCATGCAAATGGTGCTTTTGGCGGAACGCGCGTGTGGATTTCTACCAAACGACGTGAAAAGCATGCCAATGCTGCTCTTTTTAGCACCCGCACATGGATTTGTGCCAAAACGCGTTTTAAGCATGCATATGCATCTTTTGGTAGACGCGGATGCAGTTTTCTGCAAAACCACACGATATGCATGCAAATGGTGCTTTTGGCAGAACGCGCGTGTGGATTTCTTCCAAACGACCGTGAAAAGCATGCCAACGGTGCTCGTTTTAGAACCCGCACATGGATTTGTGCCAAAACGCGTTTTAACCACGCATATGCATCTTTTGGTAGACGCGGATGCAGTTTTCTGCAAAACCACACGATATGCATGCAAATGGTGCTTTTGGCAGAACGCGCGTGTAGATTTCTACCAAAGGACGTGAAAAACATGCCAATGCTGCTCATTTTAGCACCCGCACATGGATTTGTGCCAAAACGCGTTTTAAGCATGCATATGCATCGTTTGGTAGACGCGGATGCAGTTTTCTGCAAAACCACACGATATGCATGGAAATGGTGCTTTTGGCCGAACGCGCGTGTGGATTTCTACCAAACGACGTGAAAAGCATGCCAATGCTGCTCTTTTAGAACCCGCACATGGATTTGTACCAGAACGCGTTTTAAGCATGCATATGCATCTTTTGCTAGACGCGGATGCAGTTTTCTGCAAAACCACACGATATGCCTGCAAATGGTGCTTTTTGCAGAACGCGCGTGTTGATTTCTACCAAACGACGTGAAAAGCATGCCAATGCTGCTCTTTTTAGAACCCGCACATGGATTTGTGCCAAAACGCGTTTGAAGCATGCATATGCAACTTTTGGTAGACGCGGATGCAGTTTTCTGCAAAACCACACGATATGCATGCAAATGGTGCTTTTGGCAGAACGCGCGTGTGGATTTCTACCAAACGACGTGAAAAGCATGCCGATGCTGCTCTTTTTGCACCTGCACATGGATTTGTGCCAAAACGCGTTTTAAGCAAGCACATGCACTTTTTTGGTAGACGCGGATGCAGTTTTCTGCAAAACCACACGATATGCATGCAAATGGTGCTTTTGGCAGAACAAGCGTGTGGATTTCTACAAAACGTCGTGAAAAGCATGCCAATGCTGCTCTTTTTAGCACCCGCACATGGATTTGTGCCAAAACGCGTTTTAAGCATGCACCTGCACCTTTTGGTAGACGCGGATGCAGTTTTCTGCAAACACACCGATATCCATGCAAATGGTGCTTTTGGCAGAACGCGCGTGTGGATTTCTACCAAACGACGTGAAAAGCATGCCAATACTGCTCTTTTTAGCACCCGCACATGGATTTGTGCCAAAACGCGTTTTAACCACGCATATGCATCTTTTGGCAGAGGCGGATGCAGTTTTCTGCAAAACCACACGATATGCATGCAAATGGTGCTTTTCGCAGAACGCGGGTGTGGATTTCTACCAAACGACGTGAAAAGCATGCCAACGGTGCTCGTTTTAGAACCCGCACATGGATTTGTGCCAAAACGCGTTTTAAGCGTGCATATGCATCTTTTCCTAGACGCGGATGCAGTTTTCTGCAAAACCACACGATATGCATGCAAATGGTGCTTTTGGCAGAACGCGCGTGTGGATTTCTACCAAACGACGTGAAAAGCATGCCGATGCTACTCTTTTTGCACCTGCACATGGATTTGTGCCAAAACGCGTTTTAAGCAAGCACATGCACTTTTTTGGTAGACGCGGATGCAGTTTTCTGCAAAACCACACGATATGCATGCAAATGGGTGCTTTTGGCAGAACGCGCGTGTGGATTTCTACCAAACGACGTGAAAAGCATGCCAATGGTGCTTTTTTAGCACCCGCACATGGATTTGTGCCAAAACGCGTTTTGAGCAAGCACATGCACTTTTTGGTAGACGCGGATGCAGTTTTCTGCACAACTACACGATATGCATTCAAAGGGTGCTTTTGGCAGAACGCGCGCGTAGATTTCTACCACACGACGTGAAAAGCATGGCAATGCTGCTCTTTTTAGAACCCGCTCATGGATTTGTGCCAAAACGCGTTTTAAGCAGGCATATGCAACTTTTGGTAGACGCGGATGCAGTTTTCTGCAAAACCACACGATATGCAAGCAAATGGTGCTTTTGGCAGAACGCTCGTGTGGAGTTCTACCAAACGACGTGAAAAGCATGCCGATGCTGCTCTTTTTAGCACCTGCACATGGATTTGTGCCAAAACGCGTTTTAAGCAAGCACATGCACTTTTTGTAGATGCGGATGCAGTTTTCTGCAAAACCACACGATATGCATGCAAATGGTGCTTTTGGCAGAACGCGCATGTGGATTTCTACCAAACGACGTGAAAAGCATTGCTGCTTTTTTTAGCACCCGCACATGGATTTGTGCCAAAACGCGTTTTAAGCAAGCACATGCACTTTTTGGTAGACGCGGATGCAGTTTTCTGCACAACTACATGATATGCATGCAAATGGTGCTTTTGGCAGAACGCGCGCGTGGATTTCGACCAAACGACGTGAGAAGCATACCAATGCTGCTCTTTTTAGCACCCGCACATGGATTTGTGCCAAAACGCGTTTTAAGCATGCATATGCATCTTTTGGTAGACGCGGATGCAGTTTTCTGCAAAACCACACGATATGCATGGAAATGGTGCTTTTGGCAGAACGCGCGTGTGGATTTCTACCAAACGACGTGAAAAGTATGCCGATGCTGCTCTTTTTAGCACCTGCACACGGATTTGTGCGAAAACGCGTTTTAAGCAAGCACACGCAATTTTTCGTAGACGCGGACGCAGTTTTCTGCAAAACCACACGATATGCATGCAAATGGGGCTTTTGGCAGAACGCGCGTGTGGATGTCTACCAAACGACGTGAAAAGCATGCCAATGCTGCTCTTTTTAGAACCCGCTCATGGATTTGTGCCAAAACGCGTTTTAAGCTTTTGGTAGACGCGGATGCAGTTTTCTGCAAAACCACACGATATGCATGCAAATGGTAGTTTTGGCAAAACGCGCGTGTGGATTTCTACCAAACGACGTGAAAAGCATGCCAATGCTGCTCTTTTTAGAACCAGCACATGGATATGTGCCAAAACGCGTTTTAAGCAGGCATATGCAACTTTTGGTAGACGCGGATGCAGTTTTCTGCAAAAGCACACGATATGCATGCAAATGGTGCTTTTGGCAGAACACACGTGTGGATTTCTACCAAACGACGTGAAAAGCATGCCAATGCTGCTCTTTTTAGAACCCGCACATGGATTTGAGCCAAAACGCGTTTTAAGCATGCATATGCATCTTTTGGTAGATGCGGATGCAGTTTTCTGCAAAACCACACGATATGCATGCAAATGGTGCTTTTGGCAGAACGCGCGTGTGGATTTCTACTAAACGACATGAAAAGCATGCCAATGCTGCTCTTTTTAGAACCCGCTCATGAATTTGTGCCAAAACGCGTTTTAAGCTTTTGGTAGACGCGGATGCAGTTTTCTGCAAAACCACACGATATGCATGCAAATGGTGCTCTTGGCAGAACGCGCGTGTGGATTTCTACCAAACGACGTGAAAAGCATGCCAATGCTGCTCTTTTTAGAACCAGCACATGGATATGTGCCAAAACGCGTTTTAAGCAGGCATATGCATCTTTTGGTAGATGCGGATGCAGTTTTCTGCAAAACCACACGATATGCATGCAAATGGTGCTTTTGGCAGAACGCGCGTGTGGATTTCTACCAAACGACATGAAAAGCATGCCAATGCTGCTCTTTTTAGAAGCCGCACATGGATTTGTGCCAAAACGCGTTTTAAGCATGCATATGCAAGTTTTGCTAGACGCGGATGCAGTTTTCTGCAAAACCACACGATATGCATGCAAATGGTGCTTTTGGGCAGAACGCGCGTGTGGATTTCTACCAAACGACGTGAAAAGCATGCCAATGCTGCTCTTTTTAGAAGCCGCACATGGATTTGTGCCAAAACACGTTTTAAGCATGCATATGCAACTTTTGGTAGACGCAGATGCAGTTTTCTGCAAAACCACACGATATGCATGCAAATGGTGCTTTTGGCAGAACGCGCGTGTGGATTTCGACCAAACGACGTGAGAAGCATACCAATGCTGCTCTTGTTAGCACCCGCACATGGATTTGTGCCAAAACGCGTTTTAAGCATGCATATGCATCTTTTGGTAGACGCGGATGCAGTTTTCTGCAAAACCACACGATATGCATGCAAATGGTGCTTTTGGCAGAACGCGCATGTGGATTTCTACCAAACGACGTGAAAAGCATTGCTGCTTTTTTTAGCACCCGCACATGGATTTGTGCCAAAACGCGTTTTAAGCAAGCACATGCACTTTTTGGTAGACGCGGATGCAGTTTTCTGCACAACTACATGATATGCATGCAAATGGTGCTTTTGGCAGAACGCGCGCGTGGATTTCGACCAAACGACGTGAGAAGCATACCAATGCTGCTCTTTTTAGCACCCGCACATGGATTTGTGCCAAAACGCGTTTTAAGCGTGCATATGCATCTTTTCCTAGACGCGGATGCAGTTTTCTGCAAAACCACACGATATGCATGCAAATGGTGCTTTTGGCAGAACGCGCGTGTGGATTTCTACCAAACGACGTGAAAAGCATGCCGATGCTACTCTTTTTGCACCTGCACATGGATTTGTGCCAAAACGCGTTTTAAGCAAGCACATGCACTTTTTTGGTAGACGCGGATGCAGTTTTCTGCAAAACCACACGATATGCACGCAAATGGTGCTTTTGGCAGAACGCGCGTGTGGATTTCTACCAAACAACGTGAAAAGCATGCCAATGGTGCTTTTTTAGCACCCGCACATGGATTTGTGCCAAAACGCGTTTTGAGCAAGCACATGCACTTTTTGGTAGACGCGGATGCAGTTTTCTGCACAACTACACGATATGCATTCAAAGGGTGCTTTTGGCAGAACGCGCGCGTAGATTTCTACCACACGACGTGAAAAGCATGGCAATGCTGCTCTTTTTAGAACCCGCTCATGGATTTGTGCCAAAACGCGTTTTAAGCAGGCATATGCAACTTTTGGTAGACGCGGATGCAGTTTTCTGCAAAACCACACGATATGCAAGCAAATGGTGCTTTTGGCAGAACGCTCGTGTGGAGTTCTACCAAACGACGTGAAAAGCATGCCGATGCTGCTCTTTTTAGAACCCGCTCATGGATTTGTGCCAAAACGCGTTTTAAGCTTTTGGTAGACGCGGATGCAGTTTTCTGCAAAACCACACGATATGCATGCAAATGGTGCTTTTGGCAGAACGCGCGTGTGGATTTCTACCAAACGACGTGAGAAGCATACCAATGCTGCTCTTTTTAGCACCCGCACATGGATTTGTGCCAAAACGCGTTTTAAGCATGCATATGCATCTTTATTTACACGCGGATGCAGTTTTCTGCAAAACCACACGATATGCATGCAAATGGTGCTTTTGGCAGAACGCGCATCTGGATTTCTACCAAACGACGTGAAAAGCATTGCTGCTTTTTTTAGCACCCGCACATGGATTTGTGCCAAAACGTGTTTTAAGCAAGCACATGCACTTTTTGGTAGACGCGGATGCAGTTTTCTGCACAACTACATGATATGCATGCAAATGGTGCTTTTGGCAGAACGCGCGCGTGGATTTCGACCAAACGACGTGAGAAGCACTCTTTTTAGCACCCGCACATGGATTTGTGCCAAAACGCGTTTTAAGCATGCATATGCATCTTTTGGTAGACGCGGATGCAGTTTTCTGCAAAACCACACGATATGCATGGAAATGGTGCTTTTGGCAGAACGCGCGTGTGGATTTCTACCAAACGACGTGAAAAGTATGCCGATGCTGCTCTTTTTAGCACCTGCACACGGATTTGTGCGAAAACGCGTTTTAAGCAAGCACACGCAATTTTTCGTAGACGCGGACGCAGTTTTCTGCAAAACCACACGATATGCATGCAAATGGGGCTTTTGGCAGAACGCGCGTGTGGATGCCTACCAAACGACGTGAAAAGCATGCCAATGCTGCTCTTTTTAGAACCCGCTCATGGATTTGTGCCAAAACGCGTTTTAAGCTTTTGGTAGACGCGGATGCAGTTTTCTGCAAAACCACACGATATGCATGCAAATGGTGCTTTTGGCAGAACGCGCGTGTGGATTTCTACCAAACGACGTGAAAAGCATGCCAATGCTGCTCTTTTTAGAACCAGCACATGGATATGTGCCAAAACGCGTTTTAAGCAGGCATATGCAACTTTTGGTAGACGCGGATGCAGTTTTCTGCAAAAGCACACGATATGCATGCAAATGGTGCTTTTGGCAGAACACACGTGCGGATTTCTACCAAACGACGTGAAAAGCATGCCAATGCTGCTCTTTTTAGAACCCGCACATGGATTTGAGCCAAAACGCGTTTTAAGCATGCATATGCATCTTTTGGTAGATGCGGATGCAGTTTTCTGCAAAACCACACGATATGCATGCAAATGGTGCTTTTGGCAGAACGCGCGTGTGGATTTCTCCTAAACGACATGAAAAGCATGCCAATGCTGCTCTTTTTAGAACCCGCTCATGGATTTGTGCCAAAACGCGTTTTAAGCTTTGGTAGACGCGGATGCAGTTTTCTGCAAAACCACACGATATGCATGCAAATGGTGCTTTTGGCAGAACGCGCGTGTGGATTTCTACCAAACGACGTGAAAAGCATGCCAATGCTGCTCTTTTTAGAACCAGCACATGGATATGTGCCAAAACGCGTTTTAAGCAGGCATATGCAACTTTTGTAGACGCGGATGCAGTTTTCTGCAAAAGCACACGATATGCATGCAAATGGTGCTTTTGGCAGAACACACGTGTGGATTTCTACCAAACGACGTGAAAAGCATCCCAATGCTGCTCTTTTTAGCACCCGCACATGGATTTGTGCCAAAACGCGTTTTAAGCATGCATATGCATCTTTTGTTAGACACGGATGCAGTTTTCTGCAAAACCACACGATATGCACGCAAATGGTGCTTTTGGCAGAACGCGCGTGTGGATTTCTACCAAACGACGTGAAAAGCATGCCAATGCTGCTCTTTTTAGCACCCGCACATGGATTTGTGCCAAAACGCGTTTTAAGCAAGCACATGCACTTTTTGGTAGACGCGGACGCAGTTTTCTGCAAAACCACACGATATGCATCCAAATGGTGCTTTTGGCAGAACGCGCGTGTGGATTTCTACCAAACGACGTGAAAAGCATGCCAATGCTGCTCTTTTTAGAACCCGCACATGATTTGTGCCAAAACGCGTTTTAAGCATGCATATGCATCTTTTGGTAGACGCGGATGCAGCTTTCTGCAAAACCACAAGATATGCATGCAAATGGTGCTTTTGGCAGAACGCGCCTGTGGATTTCTTCCAAACGACGTGAAAAGCATGCCAACGCTGCTCGTTTTAGAACCCGCACATGGATTTGTGCCAAAACGCGTTTTAACCACGCATATGCATCTTTTGGTAGACGCGGATGCAGTTTTCTGCAAAACCACACGATATGCATGCAAATGGTGCTTTTGGCAGAACGCGCGTGTGGATTTCTACCAAAGGACGTGAAAAGCATGCCAATGCTGCTCATTTTAGCACCCGCACATGGATTTGTGCCGAAACGCGTTTTAAGCATGCATATGCATCGTTTGGTAGACGCGGATGCAGTTTTCTGCAAAACCACACGATATGCATGGAAATGGTGCTTTTGGCCGAACGCGCGTGTGGATTTCTACCAAACGACGTGAAAAGCATGCCAATGCTGCTCTTTTTAGAACCCGCACATGGATTTGTACCAGAACGCGTTTTAAGCATGCATATGCATCTTTTGCTAGACGCGGATGCAGTTTTCTGCAAAACCACACGATATGCATGCAAATGGTGCTTTTTGCAGAACGCGCGTGTTGATTCCTACCAAACGACGTGAAAACCATGCCAATGCTGCTCTTTTTAGAACCCGCACATGGATTTGTGCCAAAACGCGTTTGAAGCATGCATATGCAACTTTTGGTAGACGCGGATGCAGTTTTCTGCAAAACCACACGATATGCATGCAAATGGTGCTTTTGGCAGAACGCGCGTGTGGAGTTCTACCAAACGACGTGCAAAGCATGCCGATGCTGCTCTTTTTAGCACCTGCACATGGATTTGTGCCAAAACGCGTTTTAAGCAAGCACATGCACTTTTTGGTAGACGCGGATGCAGTTTTCTGCAAAACCACACGATATGCATGCAAATGGTGCTTTTGGCAGAACGCGCGTGTGGATTTCTACCAAACGACGTGAGAAGCATACCAATGCTGCTCTTTTTAGCACCCGCACATGGATTTGTGCCAAAACGCGTTTTAAAAATGCACCTGCACCTTTTGGTAGACGCGGATGCAGTTTTCTGCAAAACCACACGATATGCATGCAAATGGTGCTTTTGGCAGAACGCGCGTGTGGACTTCTACCAAACGACGTGAAAAGCATGCCAATACTGCTCTTTTTAGCACCCGCACATGGATTTGTGCCGAAACGCGTTTTAAGCATGCATATGCATCTTTTGGTAGACGCGGATGCAGTTTTCTGCAAAACCACACGATATGCATGCAAATGGTGCTTTTGGCCGAACGCGCGTGTGGATTTCTACCAAACGACGTGAAAAGCATGCCAATGCTGCTCTTTTTAGAACCCGCACATGGATTTGTACCAGAACGCGTTTTAAGCATGCATATGCATCTTTTGGTAGACGCGGATGCAGGTTTCTGCAAAACCACACGATATGCATGCAAATGGTGCTTTTGGAAGAACGCGCGTTTGGATTTCTACCAAACGACGTGAAAAGCATGCCAATGCTGCTCTTTCTAGAAGCCGCACATGGATTTGTGCCAAAACGCGTTTTAAGCATGCATATGCAAGTTTTGGTAGACGCGGATGCAGTTTTCTGCAAAACCACACGATATGCATGCAAATGGGGCTTTTGGCAGCACGCGCGTGTGGATTTTTACCAAACGACGTGAAAAGCATGCCAATGCTGCTCTTTTTAGAAGCCGCACATGGATTTGTGCCAAAACGCGTTTTAAGCATGCATATGCAAGTTTTGGTAGACGCGGATGCAGTTTTCTGCAAAACCACACGATATGCATGCCAATGGGGCTTTTGGCAGCACGCGCGTGTGGATTTCTACCAAACGACGTGAAAAGCATGCCAGTGCTGCTCTTTTTAGCACCCGCACAAGGACTTTTGCCAAAACGCGTTTTAAGCATGCATATGCATCTTTTGGTAGACGCGGCTGCAGTTTTCTGCAAAACTACACGATATGCTTGCAAATGGTGCTTGTGGCAGAACGCGCGTGTGGATTTCTACCAAACGACGTGAAAAGCATGCCAATGCTGCTCTTTTTAGAACCAGCACATGGATATGTGCCAAAACGCGTTTTAAGCAGGCATATGCAACTTTTGGTAGACGCGGATGCAGTTTTCTGCAAAAGCACACGATATGCATGCAAATGGTGCTTTTGGCAGAACACACGTGTGGATTTCTACCAAACGACGTGAAAAGCATGCCAATGCTGCTCTTTTTAGCACCCGCACATGGATTTGTGCCAAAACGCGTTTTAAGCATGCATATGCATCTTTTGTTAGACACGGATGCAGTTTTCTGCAAAACCACACGATATGCACGCAAATGGTGCTTTTGGCAGAACGCGCGTGTGGATTTCTACCAAACGACGTGAAAAGCATGCCAATGCTGCTCTTTTTAGCACCCGCACATGGATTTGTGCCAAAACGCGTTTTAAGCAAGCACATGCACTTTTTGGTAGACGCGGACGCAGTTTTCTGCAAAACCACACGATATGCATCCAAATGGTGCTTTTGGCAGAACGCGCGTGTGGATTTCTACCAAACGACGTGAAAAGCATGCCAATGCTGCTCTTTTTAGAACCCGCACATGGATTTGTGCCAAAACGCGTTTTAAGCATGCATATGCATCTTTTGGTAGACGCGGATGCAGTTTTCTGCAAAAGCACAAGATATGCATGCAAATGGTGCTTTTGGCAGAACGCGCGTGTGGATTTCTTCCAAACGACGTGAAAAGCATGCCAACGCTGCTCGTTTTAGAACCCGCACATGGATTTGTGCCAAAACGCGTTTTAACCACGCATATGCATCTTTTGGTAGACGCGGATGCAGTTTTCTGCAAAACCACACGATATGCATGCAAATGGTGCTTTTGGCAGAACGCGCGTGTGGATTTCTACCAAAGGACGTGAAAAGCATGCCAATGCTGCTCATTTTAGCACCCGCACATGGATTTGTGCCGAAACGCGTTTTAAGCATGCATATGCATCGTTTGGTAGACGCGGATGCAGTTTTCTGCAAAACCACTAGATATGCATGGAAATGGTGCTTTTGGCCGAACGCGCGTGTGGATTTCTACCAAACGACGTGAAAAGCATGCCAATGCTGCTCTTTTTAGAACCCGCACATGGATTTGTACCAGAACGCGTTTTAAGCATGCATATGCATCTTTTGCTAGACGCGGATGCAGTTTTCTGCAAAACCACACGATATGCATGCAAATGGTGCTTTTTGCAGAACGCGCGTGTTGATTCCTACCAAACGACGTGAAAACCATGCCAATGCTGCTCTTTTTAGAACCCGCACATGGATTTGTGCCAAAACGCGTTTGAAGCATGCATATGCAACTTTTGGTAGACGCGGATGCAGTTTTCTGCAAAACCACACGATATGCATGCAAATGGTGCTTTTGGCAGAACGCGCGTGTGGAGTTCTACCAAACGACGTGCAAAGCATGCCGATGCTGCTCTTTTAGCACCTGCACATGGATTTGTGCCAAAACGCGTTTTAAGCAAGCACATGCACTTTTTGGTAGACGCGGATGCAGTTTTCTGCAAAACCACACGATATGCATGCAAATGGTGCTTTTGGCAGAACGCGCGTGTGGATTTCTACCAAACGACGTGAGAAGCATACCAATGCTGCTCTTTTTAGCACCCGCACATGGATTTGTGCCAAAACGCGTTTTAAAAATGCACCTGCACCTTTTGGTAGACGCGGATGCAGTTTTCTGCAAAACCACACGATATGCATGCAAATGGTGCTTTTGGCAGAACGCGCGTGTGGATTTCTACCAAACGACGTGAAAAGCATGCCAATACTGCTCTTTTTAGCACCCGCACATGGATTTGTGCCGAAACGCGTTTTAAGCATGCATATGCATCTTTTGGTAGACGCGGATGCAGTTTTCTGCAAAACCACACGATATGCATGCAAATGGTGCTTTTGGCCGAACGCGCGTGTGGATTTCTACCAAACGACGTGAAAAGCATGCCAATGCTGCTCTTTTTAGAACCCGCACATGGATTTGTACCAGAACGCGTTTTAAGCATGCATATGCATCTTTTGGTAGACGCGGATGCAGGTTTCTGCAAAACCACACGATATGCATGCAAATGGTGCTTTTGGAAGAACGCGCGTTTGGATTTCTACCAAACGACGTGAAAAGCATGCCAACGCTGCTCTTTCTAGAAGCCGCACATGGATTTGTGCCAAAACGCGTTTTAAGCATGCATATGCAAGTTTTGGTAGACGCGGATGCAGTTTTCTGCAAAACCACACGATATGCATGCAAATGGGGCTTTTGGCAGCACGCGCGTGTGGATTTTTACCAAACGACGTGAAAAGCATGCCAATGCTGCTCTTTTTAGAAGCCGCACATGGATTTGTGCCAAAACGCGTTTTAAGCATGCATATGCAAGTTTTGGTAGACGCGGATGCAGTTTTCTGCAAAACCACACGATATGCATGCCAATGGGGCTTTTGGCAGCACGCGCGTGTGGATTTCTACCAAACGACGTGAAAAGCATGCCAGTGCTGCTCTTTTTAGCACCCGCACAAGGACTTTTGCCAAAACGCGTTTTAAGCATGCATATGCATCTTTTGGTAGACGCGGCTGCAGTTTTCTGCAAAACTACACGATATGCTTGCAAATGGTGCTTGTGGCAGAACGCGCGTGTGGATTTCTACCAAATGACGTGAAAAGCATGCCAATGCTGCTCTTTTTAGAACCCGCACATGGATTTGTGCCAAAACGCGTTTTAAGCTTGCACATGCACTTTTTGGTAGACGCGGACGCAGTTTTCTGCAAAAGCACACGATATGCATGCAAATGGTGCTTTTGGCAGAACGCGCGTGTGGATTTCTACCAAACGACGTGAAAAGCAGGCCAATCTGCTCTTTTTAGAACCCGCACATAGATTTGTGCCAAAACGCGTTTTAAGCTTGCATATGCAAGTTTTGGTAGAGGCGGATGCAGTTTTCTGCAAAACCACACGATATGCATGCAAATGGTGCTTTTGGCAGAACGCGCGTGTGGATTTCTACCAAACGACGTGAAAAGTATGCCGATGCTGCTCTTTTTAGCACCTGGACATGGATTTGTGCCAAAACGCGTTTTAAGCAAGCACATGCAGTTTTTGGTAGACGCGGACGCAGTTTTCTACAAAACCACAAGATATGCATGCCAATGGTGCTTTTGGCAGAACGCGCGTGTGGAGTTCTACCAAACGACGTGAAAAGCATGCCAATGCTGCTCTTTTTAGCACCCGCACATGGATTTGTGCCAAAACGCGTTTTAAGCATGCATATGCAACTTTTGGTAGACACGGATGCAGTTTTCTGCAAAACCACACGATATGCATGCAAATGGTGCTTTTGGCAGAACGCGCGTGTGGATTTCTACCAAACGACGTGAAAAGCATGCCAATGCTGCTCTTTTTAGAACCCGCACATGGATTTGTGCCAAAACGCGTTTTAAGCATGCATATGCATCTTTTGGTAGACGCGGATGCAGTTTTCTGCAAAACCCCACGATATGCATGCAAATGGTGCTTTTGGCAGAACGCGCGTGTGGATTTCTACCAAACGACGTGAGAAGCATACCAATGCTGCTCTTTTTAGCACCCGCACATGGATTTGTGCCAAAACGCGTTTTAAGCATGCATATGCAACGTTTGGTAGACGCGGATGCAGTTTTCTGCAAAACCACACGATATGCATGCAAATGGTGCTTTTGGCAGAACGCGCGTGTGGATTTCTACCAAACGACGTGAAAAGTATGCCGATGCTGCTCTTTTTAGCACCTGCACATGGATTTGTGCCAAAACGCGTTTTAAGCAAGCACATGCACTTTTTGGTAGACGCGGACGCAGTTTTCTGCAAAACCACAAGATATGCATGCAAATGGTGCTTTTGGCAGAACGCGCGTGTGGATTTCTACCAAACGACGTGAAAAGCATGCCAATGCTGCTCTTTTTAGAACCCGCACATGGATTTGTGCCAAAACGCGTTTTAACCACGCTCATGCATCTTTTGGTAGACGCGGATGCAGTTTTCTGCAAAACCACACGATATGCATGCAAATTACACGATATGCATTCAAAGGGTGCTTTTGGCAGAACGCGCGCGTGGATTTCTACCACACGACGTGAAAAGCATGCCAATGCTGCTCTTTTTAGAACCCGCTCATGGATTTGTGCCAAAACGCGTTTTAAGCAAGCACATGCACTTTTTGGTAGACGCGGATGCAGTTTTCTGCAAACCACACGATATGCATGCAAATGGTGCTTTTGGCAGAACGCGCGTGTGGATTTCTACCAAACGACGTGAAAAGCATGCCGATGCTGCTCTGTTTAGAACCCGCACATGGATTTGTGCCAAAACGTGTTTTTAAGCATGCATATGCAACTTTTGGTAGACGCGGATGCAGTTTTCTGCAAAACCACACGATATGCATGCAAATGGTGCTTTTGGCAGAACGCGCGTGTGGATTTCTACCAAACGACGTGAAATGCATGCCAATGCTGCTCTTTTTAGCACCCGCACATGGATTTTTTCCAAAACGCGTTTTAAGCATGCATATGCATCTTTTGGTAGACGCGGCTGCAGTTTTCTGCAAAACCACACGATATGCATGCAAATGGTGCTTTTGGCAGAACGCGCGTGTGGATTTCTACCAAACGACGTGAAAAAGCATGCCGATGCTGCTCTGTTTAGAACCCGCACATGGATTTGTGCCAAAACGTGTTTTAAGCATGCATATGCAACTTTTGGTAGACGCGGATGCAGTTTTCTGCAAAACCACACGATATGCATGCAAATGGTGCTTTTGGCAGAACGCGCGTGTGGATTTCTACCAAACGACGTGAAATGCATGCCAATGCTGCTCTTTTTAGCACCCGCACATGGATTTTTTCCAAAACGCGTTTTAAGCATGCATATGCATCTTTTGGTAGACGCGGCTGCAGTTTTCTGCAAAACCACACGATATGCATGCAAATGGTGCTTTTGGCAGAACGCGCGTGTGGATTTCTACCAAACGACGTGAGAAGCATACCAATGCTGCTCTTTTTAGCACCCGCACATGGATTTGTGCCAAAACGCGTTTTAAGCATGCATATGCAACGTTTGGTAGACGCGGATGCAGTTTTCTGCAAAACCACACGATATGCATGCAAATGGTGCTTTTGGCAGAACGCGCGTGTGGATTTCTACCAAACGACGTGAAAAGTATGCCGATGCTGCTCTTTTTAGCACCTGCACATGGATTTGTGCCAAAACGCGTTTTAAGCAAGCACATGCACTTTTTGGTAGACGCGGACGCAGTTTTCTGCAAAACCACAAGATATGCATGCAAATGGTGCTTTTGGCAGAACGCGCGTGTGGATTTCTACCAAACGACGTGAAAAGCATGCCAATGCTGCTCTTTTTAGAACCCGCACATGGATTTGTGCCAAAACGCGTTTTAACCACGCTCATGCATCTTTTGGTAGACGCGGATGCAGTTTTCTGCAAAACCACACGATATGCATGCAAATTACACGATATGCATTCAAAGGGTGCTTTTGGCAGAACGCGCGCGTGGATTTCTACCACACGACGTGAAAAGCATGCCAATGCTGCTCTTTTTAGAACCCGCTCATGGATTTGTGCCAAAACGCGTTTTAAGCAAGCACATGCACTTTTTGGTAGACGCGGATGCAGTTTTCTGCAAACCACACGATATGCATGCAAATGGTGTTTTTGGCAGAACGCGCGTGTGGATTTCTACCAAACGACGTGAAAAGCATGCCGATGCTGCTCTGTTTAGAACCCGCACATGGATTTGTGCCAAAACGTGTTTTAAGCATGCATATGCAACTTTTGGTAGACGCGGATGCAGTTTTCTGCAAAACCACACGATATGCATGCAAATGGTGCTTTTGGCAGAACGCGCGTGTGGATTTCTACCAAACGACGTGAAATGCATGCCAATGCTGCTCTTTTTAGCACCCGCACATGGATTTTTTCCAAAACGCGTTTTAAGCATGCATATGCATCTTTTGGTAGACGCGGCTGCAGTTTTCTGCAAAACCACACGATATGCATGCAAATGGTGCTTTTGGCAGAACGCGCGTGTGGATTTCTACCAAACGACGTGAAAAGCATGCCGATGCTGCTCTGTTTAGAACCCGCACATGGATTTGTGCCAAAACGTGTTTTAAGCATGCATATGCAACTTTTGGTAGACGCGGATGCAGTTTTCTGCAAAACCACACGATATGCATGCAAATGGTGCTTTTGGCAGAACGCGCGTGTGGATTTCTACCAAACGACGTGAAATGCATGCCAATGCTGCTCTTTTTAGCACCCGCACATGGATTTTTTCCAAAACGCGTTTTAAGCATGCATATGCATCTTTTGGTAGACGCGGCTGCAGTTTTCTGCAAAACCACACGATATGCATGCAAATGGTGCTTTTGGCAGAACGCGCGTGTGGATTTCTACCAAACGACGTGAGAAGCATACCAATGCTGCTCTTTTTAGCACCCGCACATGGATTTGTGCCAAAACGCGTTTTAAGCATGCATATGCAACGTTTGGTAGACGCGGATGCAGTTTTCTGCAAAACCACACGATATGCATGCAAATGGTGCTTTTGGCAGAACGCGCGTGTGGATTTCTACCAAACGACGTGAAAAGTATGCCGATGCTGCTCTTTTTAGCACCTGCACATGGATTTGTGCCAAAACGCGTTTTAAGCAAGCACATGCACTTTTTGGTAGACGCGGACGCAGTTTTCTGCAAAACCACAAGATATGCATGCAAATGGTGCTTTTGGCAGAACGCGCGTGTGGATTTCTACCAAACGACGTGAAAAGCATGCCAATGCTGCTCTTTTTAGAACCCGCACATGGATTTGTGCCAAAACGCGTTTTAACCACGCTCATGCATCTTTTGGTAGACGCGGATGCAGTTTTCTGCAAAACCACACGATATGCATGCAAATTACACGATATGCATTCAAAGGGTGCTTTTGGCAGAACGCGCGCGTGGATTTCTACCACACGACGTGAAAAGCATGCCAATGCTGCTCTTTTTAGAACCCGCTCATGGATTTGTGCCAAAACGCGTTTTAAGCAAGCACATGCACTTTTTGGTAGACGCGGATGCAGTTTTCTGCAAACCACACGATATGCATGCAAATGGTGCTTTTGGCAGAACGCGCGTGTGGATTTCTACCAAACGACGTGAAAAGCATGCCGATGCTGCTCTGTTTAGAACCCGCACATGGATTTGTGCCAAAACGTGTTTTAAGCATGCATATGCAACTTTTGGTAGACGCGGATGCAGTTTTCTGCAAAACCACACGATATGCATGCAAATGGTGCTTTTGGCAGAACGCGCGTGTGGATTTCTACCAAACGACGTGAAATGCATGCCAATGCTGCTCTTTTTAGCACCCGCACATGGATTTTTTCCAAAACGCGTTTTAAGCATGCATATGCATCTTTTGGTAGACGCGGCTGCAGTTTTCTGCAAAACCACACGATATGCATGCAAATGGTGCTTTTGGCAGAACGCGCGTGTGGATTTCTACCAAACGACGTGAAAAGCATGCCAATGCTGCTCTTTTTAGAACCCGCACATGGATTTGTGCCAGAACGCGTTTTAAGCATGCATATGCATCTTTTGGTAGACGCGGATGCAGTTTTCTGCAAAACCACACGATATGCATGCAAATGGTGCTTTTGGCCGAACGCGCGTGTGGATTTCT
This sequence comes from Dermacentor albipictus, assembly GCF_038994185.2. NCBI lineage: Eukaryota > Metazoa > Arthropoda > Arachnida > Ixodida > Ixodidae > Dermacentor > Dermacentor albipictus. The sequence continues at coordinate 28,044 of NW_027225799.1, read as the reverse complement.
ACCAAACGACGTGAAAAGCATTCCAATGCTGCTCTTTTTAGAACCCGCACATGGATTTGTACCAGAACGCGTTTTGAGCAAGCACATGCACTTTTTTGGTAGACGCGGATGCAGTTTTCTGCAAAACCACACGATATGCATGCAAATGGTGCTTTTGGCAGAACGCGCGTGTGGATTTCTACCAAACGTCGTGAAAAGCATGCCAATGCTGCTCTTTTTAGCACCCGCACATGGATTTGTGCCAAAAGGCGTTTTAAGCATGCACCTGCACCTTTTGGTAGACGCGGATGCAGTTTTCTGCAAAACCACACGATATGCATGCAAATGGTGCTTTTGGCGGAACGCGCGTGTGGATTTCTACCAAACGACGTGAAAAGCATGCCAATGCTGCTCTTTTTAGCACCCGCACATGGATTTGTGCCAAAACGCGTTTTAAGCATGCATATGCAACTTTTGGTAGACGCGGATGCAGTTTTCTGCAAAACCACACGATATGCATGCAAATGGTGCTTTTGGCAGAACGCGCGTGTGGATTTCTACCAAAGGACGTGAAAAGCATGCCAATGCTGCTCATTTTAGCACCCGCACATGGATTTGTGCCGAAAAGCGTTTTAAGCATGCATATGCATCGTTTGGTAGACGCGGATGCAGTTTTCTGCAAAACCACACGATATGCATGGAAATGGTGCTTTTGGCAGAACACGCCTGTGGATTTCTACCAAACCACGTGAAAAGCATGCCAACGCTGCTCTTTTTAGAACCCGCACATGGATTTGTGCCAAAACGCGTTTTAAGCAAGCACATGCACTTTTTGGTAGATGCGGATGCAGTTTTCTGCAAAACCACACGATATGCATGCAAATGGTGCTTTTGGCAGAACGCGCGTGTGGATTTCGACCAAACGACGTGAGAAGCATACCAATGCTGCTCTTTTTAGCACCCGCACATGGATTTGTGCCAAAACGCGTTTTAAGCATGCATATGCATCTTTAGGTACACACGGATGCAGTTTTCTGCAAAACCACACGATATGCATGCAAATGGTGCTTTTGGCAGAACGCTCGTGTGGATTTCTACCAAACGACGTGAGAAGCATACCAATGCTGCTCTTTTTAGAACCCGCACATGGATTTGAGCCAAAACGCGTTTTAACCACGCTTATGCATCTTTTGGTAGACGCAGATGCAGTTTTCTGCAAAACCGCACGATATGCATGCAAATGGTGCTTTTGGCAGAACGCGCGTGTGGATTTCTACCAAACGACGTGAAAAGCATGCCAATGCTGCTCTTTTTAGAAGCCGCACATGGATTTGTGCCAAAACGCGTTTTAAGCATGCACCTGCACCTTTTGGTAGACGCGGATGCAGTTTTCTGCAAAACCACACGATATCCATGCAAATGGTGCTTTTGGCAGAACGCGCGTGTGGATTTCTACCAAACGACGTGAAAAGCATGCCAATACTGCTCTTTTTAGCACCCGCACATGGATTTGTGCCAAAACGCGTTTTAACCACGCATATGCATCTTTTGGCAGAGGCGGATGCAGTTTTCTGCAAAACCACACGATATGCATGCAAATGGTGCTTTTCGCAGAACGCGGGTGTGGATTTCTACCAAACGACGTGAAAAGCATGCCAACGGTGCTCGTTTTAGAACCCGCACATGGATTTGTGCCAAAACGCGTTTTAACCACGCATATGCATCTTTTGGTAGACGCGGATGCAGTTTTCTGCAAAACCACACGATATGCATGCAAATGGTGCTTTTGGCAGAACGCGCGTGTAGATTTCTACCAAAGGACGTGAAAAGCATGCCAATGCTGCTCATTTTAGCACCCGCACATGGATTTGTGCCGAAACGCGTTTTAAGCATGCATATGCATCGTTTGGTAGACGCGGATGCAGTTTTCTGCAAAACCACACGATATGCATGGAAATGGTGCTTTTGGCAGAACGCGCGTGTGGATTTCTACCAAACGACGTGAAAAGCATGCCAATGCTGCTCTTTTTAGCACCCGCACATGGATTTGTGCCAAAACACGTTTTAAGCGTGCATATGCATCTTTTGCTAGACGCGGATGCAGTTTTCTGCAAAACCACACGATATGCATGCAAATGGTGCTTTTGGCAGAACGCGCGTGTGGATTTCTACCAAACGACGTGAAAAGCATGCCAATGCTGCTCTTTTTAGCACCCGCACATGGATTTGTGCCAAAACGCGTTTTAAGCGTGCATATGCATCTTTTCCTAGACGCGGATGCAGTTTTCTGCAAAACCACACGATATGCATGCAAATGGTGCTTTTGGCAGAACGCGCGTGTGGATTTCTACCAAACGACGTGAAAAGCATGCCGATGCTACTCTTTTTGCACCTGCACATGGATTTGTGCCAAAACGCGTTTTAGGCAAGCACATGCACTTTTTTGGTAGACGCGGATGCAGTTTTCTGCAAAACCACACGATATGCATGCAAATGGTGCTTTTGGCAGAACGCGCGTGTGGATTTCTACCAAACGACGTGAAAAGCATGCCAATGGTGCTTTTTTAGCACCCGCACATGGATTTGTGCCAAAACGCGTTTTGAGCAAGCACATGCACTTTTTGGTAGACGCGGATGCAGTTTTCTGCACAACTACACGATATGCATTCAAAGGGTGCTTTTGGCAGAACGCGCGCGTAGATTTCTACCACACGACGTGAAAAGCATGGCAATGCTGCTCTTTTTAGAACCCGCTCATGGATTTGTGCCAAAACGCGTTTTAAGCAGGCATATGCAACTTTTGGTAGACGCGGATGCAGTTTTCTGCAAAACCACACGATATGCAAGCAAATGGTGCTTTTGGCAGAACGCGCATGTGGATTTCTACCAAACGACGTGAAAAGCATTGCTGCTTTTTTTAGCACCCGCACATGGATTTGTGCCAAAACGCGTTTTAAGCAAGCACATGCACTTTTTGGTAGACGCGGATGCAGTTTTCTGCACAACTACATGATATGCATGCAAATGGTGCTTTTGGCAGAACGCGCGCGTGGATTTCGACCAAACGACGTGAGAAGCATACCAATGCTGCTCTTTTTAGCACCCGCACATGGATTTGTGCCAAAACGCGTTTTAAGCATGCATATGCATCTTTTGGTAGACGCGGATGCAGTTTTCTGCAAAACCACACGATATGCATGGAAATGGTGCTTTTGGCAGAACGCGCGTGTGGATTTCTACCAAACGACGTGAAAAGTATGCCGATGCTGCTCTTTTTAGCACCTGCACACGGATTTGTGCGAAAACGCGTTTTAAGCAAGCACACGCAATTTTTCGTAGACGCGGACGCAGTTTTCTGCAAAACCACACGATATGCATGCAAATGGGGCTTTTGGCAGAACGCGCGTGTGGATGTCTACCAAACGACGTGAAAAGCATGCCAATGCTGCTCTTTTTAGAACCCGCTCATGGATTTGTGCCAAAACGCGTTTTAAGCTTTTGGTAGACGCGGATGCAGTTTTCTGCAAAACCACACGATATGCATGCAAATGGTGCTTTTGGCAAAACGCGCGTGTGGATTTCTACCAAACGACGTGAAAAGCATGCCAATGCTGCTCTTTTTAGAACCAGCACATGGATATGTGCCAAAACGCGTTTTAAGCAGGCATATGCAACTTTTGGTAGACGCGGATGCAGTTTTCTGCAAAAGCACACGATATGCATGCAAATGGTGCTTTTGGCAGAACACACGTGTGGATTTCTACCAAACGACGTGAAAAGCATGCCAATGCTGCTCTTTTTAGAACCCGCACATGGATTTGAGCCAAAACGCGTTTTAAGCATGCATATGCATCTTTTGGTAGATGCGGATGCAGTTTTCTGCAAAACCACACGATATGCATGCAAATGGTGCTTTTGGCAGAACGCGCGTGTGGATGTCTACCAAACGACGTGAAAAGCATGCCAATGCTGCTCTTTTTAGAACCCGCTCATGGATTTGTGCCAAAACGCGTTTTAAGCTTTTGGTAGACGCGGATGCAGTTTTCTGCAAAACCACACGATATGCATGCAAATGGTGCTTTTGGCAAAACGCGCGTGTGGATTTCTACCAAACGACGTGAAAAGCATGCCAATGCTGCTCTTTTTAGAACCAGCACATGGATATGTGCCAAAACGCGTTTTAAGCAGGCATATGCAACTTTTGGTAGACGCGGATGCAGTTTTCTGCAAAAGCACACGATATGCATGCAAATGGTGCTTTTGGCAGAACACACGTGTGGATTTCTACCAAACGACGTGAAAAGCATGCCAATGCTGCTCTTTTTAGAACCCGCACACGGATTTGAGCCAAAACGCGTTTTAAGCATGCATATGCATCTTTTGGTAGATGCGGATGCAGTTTTCTGCAAAACCACACGATATGCATGCAAATGGTGCTTTTGGCAGAACGCGCGTGTGGATTTCTACTAAACGACATGAAAAGCATGCCAATGCTGCTCTTTTTAGAACCCGCTCATGAATTTGTGCCAAAACGCGTTTTAAGCTTTTGGTAGACGCGGATGCAGTTTTCTGCAAAACCACACGATATGCATGCAAATGGTGCTCTTGGCAGAACGCGCGTGTGGATTTCTACCAAACGACGTGAAAAGCATGCCAATGCTGCTCTTTTTAGAACCAGCACATGGATATGTGCCAAAACGCGTTTTAAGCAGGCATATGCATCTTTTGGTAGATGCGGATGCAGTTTTCTGCAAAACCACACGATATGCATGCAAATGGTGCTTTTGGCAGAACGCGCGTGTGGATTTCTACCAAACGACATGAAAAGCATGCCAATGCTGCTCTTTTTAGAAGCCGCACATGGATTTGTGCCAAAACGCGTTTTAAGCAAGCACATGCAGTTTTTGGTAGACGCGGACGCAGTTTTCTACAAAACCACAAGATATGCATGCCAATGGTGCTTTTGGCAGAACGCGCGTGTGGAGTTCTACCAAACGACGTGAAAAGCATGCCAATGCTGCTCTTTTTAGCACCCGCACATGGATTTGTGCCAAAACGCGTTTTAAGCATGCATATGCAACTTTTGGTAGACACGGATGCAGTTTTCTGCAAAACCACACGATATGCATGCAAATGGTGCTTTTGGCAGAACGCGCGTGTGGATTTCTACCAAACGACGTGAAAAGCATGCCAATGCTGCTCTTTTTAGAACCCGCACATGGATTTGTGCCAAAACGCGTTTTAAGCATGCATATGCATCTTTTGGTAGACGCGGATGCAGTTTTCTGCAAAACCCCACGATATGCATGCAAATGGTGCTTTTGGCAGAACGCGCGTGTGGATTTCTACCAAACGACGTGAGAAGCATACCAATGCTGCTCTTTTTAGCACCCGCACATGGATTTGTGCCAAAACGCGTTTTAAGCATGCATATGCAACGTTTGGTAGACGCGGATGCAGTTTTCTGCAAAACCACACGATATGCATGCAAATGGTGCTTTTGGCAGAACGCGCGTGTGGATTTCTACCAAACGACGTGAAAAGTATGCCGATGCTGCTCTTTTTAGCACCTGCACATGGATTTGTGCCAAAACGCGTTTTAAGCAAGCACATGCACTTTTTGGTAGACGCGGACGCAGTTTTCTGCAAAACCACAAGATATGCATGCAAATGGTGCTTTTGGCAGAACGCGCGTGTGGATTTCTACCAAACGACGTGAAAAGCATGCCAATGCTGCTCTTTTTAGAACCCGCACATGGATTTCTGCCAAAACGCGTTTTAACCACGCTCATGCATCTTTTGGTAGACGCGGATGCAGTTTTCTGCAAAACCACACGATATGCATGCAAATTACACGATATGCATTCAAAGGGTGCTTTTGGCAGAACGCGCGCGTGGATTTCTACCACACGACGTGAAAAGCATGCCAATGCTGCTCTTTTTAGAACCCGCTCATGGATTTGTGCCAAAACGCGTTTTAAGCAAGCACATGCACTTTTTGGTAGACGCGGATGCAGTTTTCTGCAAACCACACGATATGCATGCAAATGGTGCTTTTGGCAGAACGCGCGTGTGGATTTCTACCAAACGACGTGAAAAGCATGCCGATGCTGCTCTGTTTAGAACCCGCACATGGATTTGTGCCAAAACGTGTTTTAAGCATGCATATGCAACTTTTGGTAGACGCGGATGCAGTTTTCTGCAAAACCACACGATATGCATGCAAATGGTGCTTTTGGCAGAACGCGCGTGTGGATTTCTACCAAACGACGTGAAATGCATGCCAATGCTGCTCTTTTTAGCACCCGCACATGGATTTTTTCCAAAACGCGTTTTAAGCATGCATATGCATCTTTTGGTAGACGCGGCTGCAGTTTTCTGCAAAACCACACGATATGCATGCAAATGGTGCTTTTGGCAGAACGCGCGTGTGGATTTCTACCAAACGACGTGAAAAGCATGCCGATGCTGCTCTGTTTAGAACCCGCACATGGATTTGTGCCAAAACGTGTTTTAAGCATGCATATGCAACTTTTGGTAGACGCGGATGCAGTTTTCTGCAAAACCACACGATATGCATGCAAATGGTGCTTTTGGCAGAACGCGCGTGTGGATTTCTACCAAACGACGTGAAATGCATGCCAATGCTGCTCTTTTTAGCACCCGCACATGGATTTTTTCCAAAACGCGTTTTAAGCATGCATATGCATCTTTTGGTAGACGCGGCTGCAGTTTTCTGCAAAACCACACGATATGCATGCAAATGGTGCTTTTGGCAGAACGCGCGTGTGGATTTCTACCAAACGACGTGAGAAGCATACCAATGCTGCTCTTTTTAGCACCCGCACATGGATTTGTGCCAAAACGCGTTTTAAGCATGCATATGCAACGTTTGGTAGACGCGGATGCAGTTTTCTGCAAAACCACACGATATGCATGCAAATGGTGCTTTTGGCAGAACGCGCGTGTGGATTTCTACCAAACGACGTGAAAAGTATGCCGATGCTGCTCTTTTTAGCACCTGCACATGGATTTGTGCCAAAACGCGTTTTAAGCAAGCACATGCACTTTTTGGTAGACGCGGACGCAGTTTTCTGCAAAACCACAAGATATGCATGCAAATGGTGCTTTTGGCAGAACGCGCGTGTGGATTTCTACCAAACGACATGAAAAGCATGCCAATGCTGCTCTTTTTAGAACCCGCTCATGAATTTGTGCCAAAACGCGTTTTAAGCTTTTGGTAGACGCGGATGCAGTTTTCTGCAAAACCACACGATATGCATGCAAATGGTGCTCTTGGCAGAACGCGCGTGTGGATTTCTACCAAACGACGTGAAAAGCATGCCAATGCTGCTCTTTTTAGAACCAGCACATGGATATGTGCCAAAACGCGTTTTAAGCAGGCATATGCATCTTTTGGTAGATGCGGATGCAGTTTTCTGCAAAACCACACGATATGCATGCAAATGGTGCTTTTGGCAGAACGCGCGTGTGGATTTCTACCAAACGACATGAAAAGCATGCCAATGCTGCTCTTTTTAGAAGCCGCACATGGATTTGTGCCAAAACGCGTTTTAAGCAAGCACATGCAGTTTTTGGTAGACGCGGACGCAGTTTTCTACAAAACCACAAGATATGCATGCCAATGGTGCTTTTGGCAGAACGCGCGTGTGGAGTTCTACCAAACGACGTGAAAAGCATGCCAATGCTGCTCTTTTTAGCACCCGCACATGGATTTGTGCCAAAACGCGTTTTAAGCATGCATATGCAACTTTTGGTAGACACGGATGCAGTTTTCTGCAAAACCACACGATATGCATGCAAATGGTGCTTTTGGCAGAACGCGCGTGTGGATTTCTACCAAACGACGTGAAAAGCATGCCAATGCTGCTCTTTTTAGAACCCGCACATGGATTTGTGCCAAAACGCGTTTTAAGCATGCATATGCATCTTTTGGTAGACGCGGATGCAGTTTTCTGCAAAACCCCACGATATGCATGCAAATGGTGCTTTTGGCAGAACGCGCGTGTGGATTTCTACCAAACGACGTGAGAAGCATACCAATGCTGCTCTTTTTAGCACCCGCACATGGATTTGTGCCAAAACGCGTTTTAAGCATGCATATGCAACGTTTGGTAGACGCGGATGCAGTTTTCTGCAAAACCACACGATATGCATGCAAATGGTGCTTTTGGCAGAACGCGCGTGTGGATTTCTACCAAACGACGTGAAAAGTATGCCGATGCTGCTCTTTTTAGCACCTGCACATGGATTTGTGCCAAAACGCGTTTTAAGCAAGCACATGCACTTTTTGGTAGACGCGGACGCAGTTTTCTGCAAAACCACAAGATATGCATGCAAATGGTGCTTTTGGCAGAACGCGCGTGTGGATTTCTACCAAACGACGTGAAAAGCATGCCAATGCTGCTCTTTTTAGAACCCGCACATGGATTTCTGCCAAAACGCGTTTTAACCACGCTCATGCATCTTTTGGTAGACGCGGATGCAGTTTTCTGCAAAACCACACGATATGCATGCAAATTACACGATATGCATTCAAAGGGTGCTTTTGGCAGAACGCGCGCGTGGATTTCTACCACACGACGTGAAAAGCATGCCAATGCTGCTCTTTTTAGAACCCGCTCATGGATTTGTGCCAAAACGCGTTTTAAGCAAGCACATGCACTTTTTGGTAGACGCGGATGCAGTTTTCTGCAAACCACACGATATGCATGCAAATGGTGCTTTTGGCAGAACGCGCGTGTGGATTTCTACCAAACGACGTGAAAAGCATGCCGATGCTGCTCTGTTTAGAACCCGCACATGGATTTGTGCCAAAACGTGTTTTAAGCATGCATATGCAACTTTTGGTAGACGCGGATGCAGTTTTCTGCAAAACCACACGATATGCATGCAAATGGTGCTTTTGGCAGAACGCGCGTGTGGATTTCTACCAAACGACGTGAAATGCATGCCAATGCTGCTCTTTTTAGCACCCGCACATGGATTTTTTCCAAAACGCGTTTTAAGCATGCATATGCATCTTTTGGTAGACGCGGCTGCAGTTTTCTGCAAAACCACACGATATGCATGCAAATGGTGCTTTTGGCAGAACGCGCGTGTGGATTTCTACCAAACGACGTGAAAAGCATGCCGATGCTGCTCTGTTTAGAACCCGCACATGGATTTGTGCCAAAACGTGTTTTAAGCATGCATATGCAACTTTTGGTAGACGCGGATGCAGTTTTCTGCAAAACCACACGATATGCATGCAAATGGTGCTTTTGGCAGAACGCGCGTGTGGATTTCTACCAAACGACGTGAAATGCATGCCAATGCTGCTCTTTTTAGCACCCGCACATGGATTTTTTCCAAAACGCGTTTTAAGCATGCATATGCATCTTTTGGTAGACGCGGCTGCAGTTTTCTGCAAAACCACACGATATGCATGCAAATGGTGCTTTTGGCAGAACGCGCGTGTGGATTTCTACCAAACGACGTGAGAAGCATACCAATGCTGCTCTTTTTAGCACCCGCACATGGATTTGTGCCAAAACGCGTTTTAAGCATGCATATGCAACGTTTGGTAGACGCGGATGCAGTTTTCTGCAAAACCACACGATATGCATGCAAATGGTGCTTTTGGCAGAACGCGCGTGTGGATTTCTACCAAACGACGTGAAAAGTATGCCGATGCTGCTCTTTTTAGCACCTGCACATGGATTTGTGCCAAAACGCGTTTTAAGCAAGCACATGCACTTTTTGGTAGACGCGGACGCAGTTTTCTGCAAAACCACAAGATATGCATGCAAATGGTGCTTTTGGCAGAACGCGCGTGTGGATTTCTACCAAACGACGTGAAAAGCATGCCAATGCTGCTCTTTTTAGAACCCGCACATGGATTTGTGCCAAAACGCGTTTTAACCACGCTCATGCATCTTTTGGTAGACGCGGATGCAGTTTTCTGCAAAACCACACGATATGCATGCAAATTACACGATATGCATTCAAAGGGTGCTTTTGGCAGAACGCGCGCGTGGATTTCTACCACACGACGTGAAAAGCATGCCAATGCTGCTCTTTTTAGAACCCGCTCATGGATTTGTGCCAAAACGCGTTTTAAGCAAGCACATGCACTTTTTGGTAGACGCGGATGCAGTTTTCTGCAAACCACACGATATGCATGCAAATGGTGCTTTTGGCAGAACGCGCGTGTGGATTTCTACCAAACGACGTGAAAAGCATGCCGATGCTGCTCTGTTTAGAACCCGCACATGGATTTGTGCCAAAACGTGTTTTAAGCATGCATATGCAACTTTTGGTAGACGCGGATGCAGTTTTCTGCAAAACCACACGATATGCATGCAAATGGTGCTTTTGGCAGAACGCGCGTGTGGATTTCTACCAAACGACGTGAAATGCATGCCAATGCTGCTCTTTTTAGCACCCGCACATGGATTTTTTCCAAAACGCGTTTTAAGCATGCATATGCATCTTTTGGTAGACGCGGCTGCAGTTTTCTGCAAAACCACACGATATGCATGCAAATGGTGCTTTTGGCAGAACGCGCGTGTGGATTTCTACCAAACGACGTGAAAAGCATGCCAATGCTGCTCTTTTTAGAACCCGCACATGGATTTGTGCCAGAACGCGTTTTAAGCATGCATATGCATCTTTTGGTAGACTCGGATGCAGTTTTCTGCAAAACCACACGATATGCATGCAAATGGTGCTTTTGGCCGAACGCGCGTGTGGATTTCTACCAAACGACGTGAAAAGCATTCCAATGCTGCTCTTTTTAGAACCCGCACATGGATTTGTACCAGAACGCGTTTTGAGCAAGCACATGCACTTTTTTGGTAGACGCGGATGCAGTTTTCTGCAAAACCACACGATATGCATGCAAATGGTGCTTTTGGCAGAACGCGCGTGTGGATTTCTACCAAACGTCGTGAAAAGCATGCCAATGCTGCTCTTTTTAGCACCCGCACATGGATTTGTGCCAAAAGGCGTTTTAAGCATGCACCTGCACCTTTTGGTAGACGCGGATGCAGTTTTCTGCAAAACCACACGATATGCATGCAAATGGTGCTTTTGGCGGAACGCGCGTGTGGATTTCTACCAAACGACGTGAAAAGCATGCCAATGCTGCTCTTTTTAGCACCCGCACATGGATTTGTGCCAAAACGCGTTTTAAGCATGCATATGCAACTTTTGGTAGACGCGGATGCAGTTTTCTGCAAAACCACACGATATGCATGCAAATGGTGCTTTTGGCAGAACGCGCGTGTGGATTTCTACCAAAGGACGTGAAAAGCATGCCAATGCTGCTCATTTTAGCACCCGCACATGGATTTGTGCCGAAAAGCGTTTTAAGCATGCATATGCATCGTTTGGTAGACGCGGATGCAGTTTTCTGCAAAACCACACGATATGCATGGAAATGGTGCTTTTGGCCGAACGCGCGTGTGGATTTCTACCAAACGACGTGAAAAGCATGCCAATGCTGCTCTTTTTAGAACCCGCACATGGATTTGTACCAGAACGCGTTTTAAGCATGCATATGCATCTTTTGCTAGACGCGGATGCAGTTTTCTGCAAAACCACACGATATGCATGCAAATGGTGCTTTTTGCAGAACGCGCGTGTTGATTTCTACCAAACGACGTGAAAAGCATGCCAATGCTGCTCTTTTTAGAACCCGCACATGGATTTGTGCCAAAACGCGTTTGAAGCATGCATATGCAACTTTTGGTAGACGCGGATGCAGTTTTCTGCAAAACCACACGATATGCATGCAAATGGTGCTTTTGGCAGAACGCGCGTGTGGATTTCTACCAAACGACGTGAAAAGCATGCCGATGCTGCTCTTTTTGCACCTGCACATGGATTTGTGCCAAAACGCGTTTTAAGCAAGCACATGCACTTTTTTGGTAGACGCGGATGCAGTTTTCTGCAAAACCACACGATATGCATGCAAATGGTGCTTTTGGCAGAACAAGCGTGTGGATTTCTACAAAACGTCGTGAAAAGCATGCCAATGCTGCTCTTTTTAGCACCCGCACATGGATTTGTGCCAAAACGCGTTTTAAGCATGCACCTGCACCTTTTGGTAGACGCGGATGCAGTTTTCTGCAAAACCACACGATATCCATGCAAATGGTGCTTTTGGCAGAACGCGCGTGTGGATTTCTACCAAACGACGTGAAAAGCATGCCAATACTGCTCTTTTTAGCACCCGCACATGGATTTGTGCCAAAACGCGTTTTAACCACGCATATGCATCTTTTGGCAGAGGCGGATGCAGTTTTCTGCAAAACCACACGATATGCATGCAAATGGTGCTTTTCGCAGAACGCGGGTGTGGATTTCTACCAAACGACGTGAAAAGCATGCCAACGGTGCTCGTTTTAGAACCCGCACATGGATTTGTGCCAAAACGCGTTTTAACCACGCATATGCATCTTTTGGTAGACGCGGATGCAGTTTTCTGCAAAACCACACGATATGCATGCAAATGGTGCTTTTGGCAGAACGCGCGTGTAGATTTCTACCAAAGGACGTGAAAAGCATGCCAATGCTGCTCATTTTAGCACCCGCACATGGATTTGTGCCGAAACGCGTTTTAAGCATGCATATGCATCGTTTGGTAGACGCGGATGCAGTTTTCTGCAAAACCACACGATATGCATGCAAATGGTGCTTTTGGCAGAACGCGCGTGTGGATTTCTACCAAACGACGTGAAAAGCATGCCAATGCTGCTCTTTTTAGCACCCGCACATGGATTTGTGCCAAAACACGTTTTAAGCGTGCATATGCATCTTTTGCTAGACGCGGATGCAGTTTTCTGCAAAACCACACGATATGCATGCAAATGGTGCTTTTGGCAGAACGCGCGTGTGGATTTCTACCAAACGACGTGAAAAGCATGCCAATGCTGCTCTTTTTAGCACCCGCACATGGATTTGTGCCAAAACGCGTTTTAAGCGTGCATATGCATCTTTTCCTAGACGCGGATGCAGTTTTCTGCAAAACCACACGATATGCATGCAAATGGTGCTTTTGGCAGAACGCGCGTGTGGATTTCTACCAAACGACGTGAAAAGCATGCCGATGCTACTCTTTTTGCACCTGCACATGGATTTGTGCCAAAACGCGTTTTAGGCAAGCACATGCACTTTTTTGGTAGACGCGGATGCAGTTTTCTGCAAAACCACACGATATGCATGCAAATGGTGCTTTTGGCAGAACGCGCGTGTGGATTTCTACCAAACGACGTGAAAAGCATGCCAATGGTGCTTTTTTAGCACCCGCACATGGATTTGTGCCAAAACGCGTTTTGAGCAAGCACATGCACTTTTTGGTAGACGCGGATGCAGTTTTCTGCACAACTACACGATATGCATTCAAAGGGTGCTTTTGGCAGAACGCGCGCGTAGATTTCTACCACACGACGTGAAAAGCATGGCAATGCTGCTCTTTTTAGAACCCGCTCATGGATTTGTGCCAAAACGCGTTTTAAGCAGGCATATGCAACTTTTGGTAGACGCGGATGCAGTTTTCTGCAAAACCACACGATATGCAAGCAAATGGTGCTTTTGGCAGAACGCGCATGTGGATTTCTACCAAACGACGTGAAAAGCATTGCTGCTTTTTTTAGCACCCGCACATGGATTTGTGCCAAAACGCGTTTTAAGCAAGCACATGCACTTTTTGGTAGACGCGGATGCAGTTTTCTGCACAACTACATGATATGCATGCAAATGGTGCTTTTGGCAGAACGCGCGCGTGGATTTCGACCAAACGACGTGAGAAGCATACCAATGCTGCTCTTTTTAGCACCCGCACATGGATTTGTGCCAAAACGCGTTTTAAGCATGCATATGCATCTTTTGGTAGACGCGGATGCAGTTTTCTGCAAAACCACACGATATGCATGGAAATGGTGCTTTTGGCAGAACGCGCGTGTGGATTTCTACCAAACGACGTGAAAAGTATGCCGATGCTGCTCTTTTTAGCACCTGCACACGGATTTGTGCGAAAACGCGTTTTAAGCAAGCACACGCAATTTTTCGTAGACGCGGACGCAGTTTTCTGCAAAACCACACGATATGCATGCAAATGGGGCTTTTGGCAGAACGCGCGTGTGGATGTCTACCAAACGACGTGAAAAGCATGCCAATGCTGCTCTTTTTAGAACCCGCTCATGGATTTGTGCCAAAACGCGTTTTAAGCTTTTGGTAGACGCGGATGCAGTTTTCTGCAAAACCACACGATATGCATGCAAATGGTGCTTTTGGCAAAACGCGCGTGTGGATTTCTACCAAACGACGTGAAAAGCATGCCAATGCTGCTCTTTTTAGAACCAGCACATGGATATGTGCCAAAACGCGTTTTAAGCAGGCATATGCAACTTTTGGTAGACGCGGATGCAGTTTTCTGCAAAAGCACACGATATGCATGCAAATGGTGCTTTTGGCAGAACACACGTGTGGATTTCTACCAAACGACGTGAAAAGCATGCCAATGCTGCTCTTTTTAGAACCCGCACATGGATTTGAGCCAAAACGCGTTTTAAGCATGCATATGCATCTTTTGGTAGATGCGGATGCAGTTTTCTGCAAAACCACACGATATGCATGCAAATGGTGCTTTTGGCAGAACGCGCGTGTGGATGTCTACCAAACGACGTGAAAAGCATGCCAATGCTGCTCTTTTTAGAACCCGCTCATGGATTTGTGCCAAAACGCGTTTTAAGCTTTTGGTAGACGCGGATGCAGTTTTCTGCAAAACCACACGATATGCATGCAAATGGTGCTTTTGGCAAAACGCGCGTGTGGATTTCTACCAAACGACGTGAAAAGCATGCCAATGCTGCTCTTTTTAGAACCAGCACATGGATATGTGCCAAAACGCGTTTTAAGCAGGCATATGCAACTTTTGGTAGACGCGGATGCAGTTTTCTGCAAAAGCACACGATATGCATGCAAATGGTGCTTTTGGCAGAACACACGTGTGGATTTCTACCAAACGACGTGAAAAGCATGCCAATGCTGCTCTTTTTAGAACCCGCACATGGATTTGAGCCAAAACGCGTTTTAAGCATGCATATGCATCTTTTGGTAGATGCGGATGCAGTTTTCTGCAAAACCACACGATATGCATGCAAATGGTGCTTTTGGCAGAACGCGCGTGTGGATTTCTACTAAACGACATGAAAAGCATGCCAATGCTGCTCTTTTTAGAACCCGCTCATGAATTTGTGCCAAAACGCGTTTTAAGCTTTTGGTAGACGCGGATGCAGTTTTCTGCAAAACCACACGATATGCATGCAAATGGTGCTCTTGGCAGAACGCGCGTGTGGATTTCTACCAAACGACGTGAAAAGCATGCCAATGCTGCTCTTTTTAGAACCAGCACATGGATATGTGCCAAAACGCGTTTTAAGCAGGCATATGCATCTTTTGGTAGATGCGGATGCAGTTTTCTGCAAAACCACACGATATGCATGCAAATGGTGCTTTTGGCAGAACGCGCGTGTGGATTTCTACCAAACGACATGAAAAGCATGCCAATGCTGCTCTTTTTAGAAGCCGCACATGGATTTGTGCCAAAACGCGTTTTAAGCATGCATATGCAAGTTTTGCTAGACGCGGATGCAGTTTTCTGCAAAACCACACGATATGCATGCAAATGGTGCTTTTGGCAGAACGCGCGTGTAGATTTCTACCAAACGACGTGAAAAGCATGCCAATGCTGCTCTTTTTAGAAGCCGCACATGGATTTGTGCCAAAACACGTTTTAAGCATGCATATGCAACTTTTGGTAGACGCAGATGCAGTTTTCTGCAAAACCACACGATATGCATGCAAATGGTGCTTTTGGCAGAACGCGCGTGTGGAGTTCTACCAAACGACGTGCAAAGCATGCCGATGCTGCTCTTTTTAGCACCTGCACATGGATTTGTGCCAAAACGCGTTTTAAGCAAGCACATGCACTTTTTGGTAGATGCGGATGCAGTTTTCTGCAAAACCACACGATATGCATGCAAATGGTGCTTTTGGCAGAACGCGCGTGTGGATTTCTACCAAACGACGTGAGAAGCATACCAATGCTGCTCTTTTTAGCACCCGCACATGGATTTGTGCCAAAACGCGTTTTAAGCATGCATATGCATCTTTAGGTACACACGGATGCAGTTTTCTGCAAAACCACACGATATGCATGCAAATGGTGCTTTTGGCAGAACGCGCATGTGGATTTCTACCAAACGACGTGAAAAGCATTGCTGCTTTTTTTAGCACCCGCACATGGATTTGTGCCAAAACGCGTTTTAAGCAAGCACATGCACTTTTTGGTAGACGCGGATGCAGTTTTCTGCACAACTACATGATATGCATGCAAATGGTGCTTTTGGCAGAACACACGTGTGGATTTCTACCAAACGACGTGAAAAGCATGCCAATGCTGCTCTTTTTAGAACCCGCACATGGATTTGAGCCAAAACGCGTTTTAAGCATGCATATGCATCTTTTGGTAGATGCGGATGCAGTTTTCTGCAAAACCACACGATATGCATGCAAATGGTGCTTTTGGCAGAACGCGCGTGTGGATTTCTACTAAACGACATGAAAAGCATGCCAATGCTGCTCTTTTTAGAACCCGCTCATGAATTTGTGCCAAAACGCGTTTTAAGCTTTTGGTAGACGCGGATGCAGTTTTCTGCAAAACCACACGATATGCATGCAAATGGTGCTCTTGGCAGAACGCGCGTGTGGATTTCTACCAAACGACGTGAAAAGCATGCCAATGCTGCTCTTTTTAGAACCAGCACATGGATATGTGCCAAAACGCGTTTTAAGCAGGCATATGCATCTTTTGGTAGATGCGGATGCAGTTTTCTGCAAAACCACACGATATGCATGCAAATGGTGCTTTTGGCAGAACGCGCGTGTGGATTTCTACCAAACGACATGAAAAGCATGCCAATGCTGCTCTTTTTAGAAGCCGCACATGGATTTGTGCCAAAACGCGTTTTAAGCATGCATATGCAAGTTTTGCTAGACGCGGATGCAGTTTTCTGCAAAACCACACGATATGCATGCAAATGGTGCTTTTGGCAGAACGCGCGTGTAGATTTCTACCAAACGACGTGAGAAGCATACCAATGCTGCTCTTTTTAGCACCCGCACATGGATTTGTGCCAAAACGCGTTTTAAGCGTGCATATGCATCTTTTCCTAGACGCGGATGCAGTTTTCTGCAAAACCACACGATATGCATGCAAATGGTGCTTTTGGCAGAACGCGCGTGTGGATTTCTACCAAACGACGTGAAAAGCATGCCGATGCTACTCTTTTTGCACCTGCACATGGATTTGTGCCAAAACGCGTTTTAAGCAAGCACATGCACTTTTTTGGTAGACGCGGATGCAGTTTTCTGCAAAACCACACGATATGCACGCAAATGGTGCTTTTGGCAGAACGCGCGTGTGGATTTCTACCAAACAACGTGAAAAGCATGCCAATGGTGCTTTTTTAGCACCCGCACATGGATTTGTGCCAAAACGCGTTTTGAGCAAGCACATGCACTTTTTGGTAGACGCGGATGCAGTTTTCTGCACAACTACACGATATGCATTCAAAGGGTGCTTTTGGCAGAACGCGCGCGTAGATTTCTACCACACGACGTGAAAAGCATGGCAATGCTGCTCTTTTTAGAACCCGCTCATGGATTTGTGCCAAAACGCGTTTTAAGCAGGCATATGCAACTTTTGGTAGACGCGGATGCAGTTTTCTGCAAAACCACACGATATGCAAGCAAATGGTGCTTTTGGCAGAACGCTCGTGTGGAGTTCTACCAAACGACGTGAAAAGCATGCCGATGCTGCTCTTTTTAGAACCCGCTCATGGATTTGTGCCAAAACGCGTTTTAAGCTTTTGGTAGACGCGGATGCAGTTTTCTGCAAAACCACACGATATGCATGCAAATGGTGCTTTTGGCAGAACGCGCGTGTGGATTTCTACCAAACGACGTGAGAAGCATACCAATGCTGCTCTTTTTAGCACCCGCACATGGATGTGCCAAAACGCGTTTTAAGCATGCATATGCATCTTTATTTACACGCGGATGCAGTTTTCTGCAAAACCACACGATATGCATGCAAATGGTGCTTTTGGCAGAACGCGCATGTGGATTTCTACCAAACGACGTGAAAAGCATTGCTGCTTTTTTTAGCACCCGCACATGGATTTGTGCCAAAACGCGTTTTAAGCAAGCACATGCACTTTTTGGTAGACGCGGATGCAGTTTTCTGCACAACTACATGATATGCATGCAAATGGTGCTTTTGGCAGAACGCGCGCGTGGATTTCGACCAAACGACGTGAGAAGCATACCAATGCTGCTCTTTTTAGCACCCGCACATGGATTTGTGCCAAAACGCGTTTTAAGCATGCATATGCATCTTTTGGTAGACGCGGATGCAGTTTTCTGCAAAACCACACGATATGCATGGAAATGGTGCTTTTGGCAGAACGCGCGTGTGGATTTCTACCAAACGACGTGAAAAGTATGCCGATGCTGCTCTTTTTAGCACCTGCACACGGATTTGTGCGAAAACGCGTTTTAAGCAAGCACACGCAATTTTTCGTAGACGCGGACGCAGTTTTCTGCAAAACCACACGATATGCATGCAAATGGGGCTTTTGGCAGAACGCGCGTGTGGATGCCTACCAAACGACGTGAAAAGCATGCCAATGCTGCTCTTTTTAGAACCCGCTCATGGATTTGTGCCAAAACGCGTTTTAAGCTTTTGGTAGACGCGGATGCAGTTTTCTGCAAAACCACACGATATGCATGCAAATGGTGCTTTTGGCAGAACGCGCGTGTGGATTTCTACCAAACGACGTGAAAAGCATGCCAATGCTGCTCTTTTTAGAACCAGCACATGGATATGTGCCAAAACGCGTTTTAAGCAGGCATATGCAACTTTTGGTAGACGCGGATGCAGTTTTCTGCAAAAGCACACGATATGCATGCAAATGGTGCTTTTGGCAGAACACACGTGCGGATTTCTACCAAACGACGTGAAAAGCATGCCAATGCTGCTCTTTTTAGAACCCGCACATGGATTTGAGCCAAAACGCGTTTTAAGCATGCATATGCATCTTTTGGTAGATGCGGATGCAGTTTTCTGCAAAACCACACGATATGCATGCAAATGGTGCTTTTGGCAGAACGCGCGTGTGGATTTCTACTAAACGACATGAAAAGCATGCCAATGCTGCTCTTTTTAGAACCCGCTCATGGATTTGTGCCAAAACGCGTTTTAAGCTTTTGGTAGACGCGGATGCAGTTTTCTGCAAAACCACACGATATGCATGCAAATGGTGCTTTTGGCAGAACGCGCGTGTGGATTTCTACCAAACGACGTGAAAAGCATGCCAATGCTGCTCTTTTTAGAACCAGCACATGGATATGTGCCAAAACGCGTTTTAAGCAGGCATATGCAACTTTTGGTAGACGCGGATGCAGTTTTCTGCAAAAGCACACGATATGCATGCAAATGGTGCTTTTGGCAGAACACACGTGTGGATTTCTACCAAACGACGTGAAAAGCATGCCAATGCTGCTCTTTTTAGCACCAGCACATGGATTTGTGCCAAAACGCGTTTTAAGCATGCATATGCATCTTTTGTTAGACACGGATGCAGTTTTCTGCAAAACCACACGATATGCACGCAAATGGTGCTTTTGGCAGAACGCGCGTGTGGATTTCTACCAAACGACGTGAAAAGCATGCCAATGCTGCTCTTTTTAGCACCCGCACATGGATTTGTGCCAAAACGCGTTTTAAGCAAGCACATGCACTTTTTGGTAGACGCGGACGCAGTTTTCTGCAAAACCACACGATATGCATCCAAATGGTGCTTTTGGCAGAACGCGCGTGTGGATTTCTACCAAACGACGTGAAAAGCATGCCAATGCTGCTCTTTTTAGAACCCGCACATGGATTTGTGCCAAAACGCGTTTTAAGCATGCATATGCATCTTTTGGTAGACGCGGATGCAGTTTTCTGCAAAACCACAAGATATGCATGCAAATGGTGCTTTTGGCAGAACGCGCGTGTGGATTTCTTCCAAACGACGTGAAAAGCATGCCAACGCTGCTCGTTTTAGAACCCGCACATGGATTTGTGCCAAAACGCGTTTTAACCACGCATATGCATCTTTTGGTAGACGCGGATGCAGTTTTCTGCAAAACCACACGATATGCATGCAAATGGTGCTTTTGGCAGAACGCGCGTGTGGATTTCTACCAAAGGACGTGAAAAGCATGCCAATGCTGCTCATTTTAGCACCCGCACATGGATTTGTGCCGAAACGCGTTTTAAGCATGCATATGCATCGTTTGGTAGACGCGGATGCAGTTTTCTGCAAAACCACACGATATGCATGGAAATGGTGCTTTTGGCCGAACGCGCGTGTGGATTTCTACCAAACGACGTGAAAAGCATGCCAATGCTGCTCTTTTTAGAACCCGCACATGGATTTGTACCAGAACGCGTTTTAAGCATGCATATGCATCTTTTGCTAGACGCGGATGCAGTTTTCTGCAAAACCACACGATATGCATGCAAATGGTGCTTTTTGCAGAACGCGCGTGTTGATTCCTACCAAACGACGTGAAAACCATGCCAATGCTGCTCTTTTTAGAACCCGCACATGGATTTGTGCCAAAACGCGTTTGAAGCATGCATATGCAACTTTTGGTAGACGCGGATGCAGTTTTCTGCAAAACCACACGATATGCATGCAAATGGTGCTTTTGGCAGAACGCGCGTGTGGAGTTCTACCAAACGACGTGCAAAGCATGCCGATGCTGCTCTTTTTAGCACCTGCACATGGATTTGTGCCAAAACGCGTTTTAAGCAAGCACATGCACTTTTTGGTAAACGCGGATGCAGTTTTCTGCAAAACCACACGATATGCATGCAAATGGTGCTTTTGGCAGAACGCGCGTGTGGATTTCTACCAAACGACGTGAGAAGCATACCAATGCTGCTCTTTTTAGCACCCGCACATGGATTTGTGCCAAAACGCGTTTTAAAAATGCACCTGCACCTTTTGGTAGACGCGGATGCAGTTTTCTGCAAAACCACACGATATGCATGCAAATGGTGCTTTTGGAAGAACGCGCGTGTGGATTTCTACCAAACGACGTGAAAAGCAGGCCAATCTGCTCTTTTTAGAACCCGCACATAGATTTGTGCCAAAACGCGTTTTAAGCTTGCATATGCAAGTTTTGGTAGAGGCGGATGCAGTTTTCTGCAAAACCACACGATATGCATGCAAATGGTGCTTTTGGCAGAACGCGCGTGTGGATTTCTACCAAACGACGTGAAAAGTATGCCGATGCTGCTCTTTTTAGCACCTGCACATGGATTTGTGCCAAAACGCGTTTTAAGCAAGCACATGCAGTTTTTGGTAGACGCGGACGCAGTTTTCTACAAAACCACAAGATATGCATGCCAATGGTGCTTTTGGCAGAACGCGCGTGTGGAGTTCTACCAAACGACGTGAAAAGCATGCCAATGCTGCTCTTTTTAGCACCCGCACATGGATTTGTGCCAAAACGCGTTTTAAGCATGCATATGCAACTTTTGGTAGACACGGATGCAGTTTTCTGCAAAACCACACGATATGCATGCAAATGGTGCTTTTGGCAGAACGCGCGTGTGGATTTCTACCAAACGACGTGAAAAGCATGCCAATGCTGCTCTTTTTAGAACCCGCACATGGATTTGTGCCAAAACGCGTTTTAAGCATGCATATGCATCTTTTGGTAGACGCGGATGCAGTTTTCTGCAAAACCCCACGATATGCATGCAAATGGTGCTTTTGGCAGAACGCGCGTGTGGATTTCTACCAAACGACGTGAGAAGCATACCAATGCTGCTCTTTTTAGCACCCGCACATGGATTTGTGCCAAAACGCGTTTTAAGCATGCATATGCAACGTTTGGTAGACGCGGATGCAGTTTTCTGCAAAACCACACGATATGCATGCAAATGGTGCTTTTGGCAGAACGCGCGTGTGGATTTCTACCAAACGACGTGAAAAGTATGCCGATGCTGCTCTTTTTAGCACCTGCACATGGATTTGTGCCAAAACGCGTTTTAAGCAAGCACATGCACTTTTTGGTAGACGCGGACGCAGTTTTCTGCAAAACCACAAGATATGCATGCAAATGGTGCTTTTGGCAGAACGCGCGTGTGGATTTCTACCAAACGACGTGAAAAGCATGCCAATGCTGCTCTTTTTAGAACCCGCACATGGATTTGTGCCAAAACGCGTTTTAACCACGCTCATGCATCTTTTGGTAGACGCGGATGCAGTTTTCTGCAAAACCACACGATATGCATGCAAATTACACGATATGCATTCAAAGGGTGCTTTTGGCAGAACGCGCGCGTGGATTTCTACCACACGACGTGAAAAGCATGCCAATGCTGCTCTTTTTAGAACCCGCTCATGGATTTGTGCCAAAACGCGTTTTAAGCAAGCACATGCACTTTTTGGTAGACGCGGATGCAGTTTTCTGCAAACCACACGATATGCATGCAAATGGTGCTTTTGGCAGAACGCGCGTGTGGATTTCTACCAAACGACGTGAAAAGCATGCCGATGCTGCTCTGTTTAGAACCCGCACATGGATTTGTGCCAAAACGTGTTTTAAGCATGCATATGCAACTTTTGGTAGACGCGGATGCAGTTTTCTGCAAAACCACACGATATGCATGCAAATGGTGCTTTTGGCAGAACGCGCGTGTGGATTTCTACCAAACGACGTGAAATGCATGCCAATGCTGCTCTTTTTAGCACCCGCACATGGATTTTTTCCAAAACGCGTTTTAAGCATGCATATGCATCTTTTGGTAGACGCGGCTGCAGTTTTCTGCAAAACCACACGATATGCATGCAAATGGTGCTTTTGGCAGAACGCGCGTGTGGATTTCTACCAAACGACGTGAAAAGCATGCCGATGCTGCTCTGTTTAGAACCCGCACATGGATTTGTGCCAAAACGTGTTTTAAGCATGCCTATGCAACTTTTGGTAGACGCGGATGCAGTTTTCTGCAAAACCACACGATATGCATGCAAATGGTGCTTTTGGCAGAACGCGCGTGTGGATTTCTACCAAACGACGTGAAATGCATGCCAATGCTGCTCTTTTTAGCACCCGCACATGGATTTTTTCCAAAACGCGTTTTAAGCATGCATATGCATCTTTTGGTAGACGCGGCTGCAGTTTTCTGCAAAACCACACGATATGCATGCAAATGGTGCTTTTGGCAGAACGCGCGTGTGGATTTCTACCAAACGACGTGAGAAGCATACCAATGCTGCTCTTTTTAGCACCCGCACATGGATTTGTGCCAAAACGCGTTTTAAGCATGCATATGCAACGTTTGGTAGACGCGGATGCAGTTTTCTGCAAAACCACACGATATGCATGCAAATGGTGCTTTTGGCAGAACGCGCGTGTGGATTTCTACCAAACGACGTGAAAAGTATGCCGATGCTGCTCTTTTTAGCACCTGCACATGGATTTGTGCCAAAACGCGTTTTAAGCAAGCACATGCACTTTTTGGTAGACGCGGACGCAGTTTTCTGCAAAACCACAAGATATGCATGCAAATGGTGCTTTTGGCAGAACGCGCGTGTGGATTTCTACCAAACGACGTGAAAAGTATGCCGATGCTGCTCTTTTTAGCACCTGCACATGGATTTGTGCCAAAACGCGTTTTAAGCAAGCACATGCACTTTTTGGTAGACGCGGACGCAGTTTTCTGCAAAACCACAAGATATGCATGCAAATGGTGCTTTTGGCAGAACGCGCGTGTGGATTTCTACCAAACGACGTGAAAAGCATGCCAATGCTGCTCTTTTTAGAACCCGCACATGGATTTGTGCCAAAACGCGTTTTAACCACGCTCATGCATCTTTTGGTAGACGCGGATGCAGTTTTCTGCAAAACCACACGATATGCATGCAAATTACACGATATGCATTCAAAGGGTGCTTTTGGCAGAACGCGCGCGTGGATTTCTACCACACGACGTGAAAAGCATGCCAATGCTGCTCTTTTTAGAACCCGCTCATGGATTTGTGCCAAAACGCGTTTTAAGCAAGCACATGCACTTTTTGGTAGACGCGGATGCAGTTTTCTGCAAACCACACGATATGCATGCAAATGGTGCTTTTGGCAGAACGCGCGTGTGGATTTCTACCAAACGACGTGAAAAGCATGCCGATGCTGCTCTGTTTAGAACCCGCACATGGATTTCTGCCAAAACGTGTTTTAAGCATGCATATGCAACTTTTGGTAGACGCGGATGCAGTTTTCTGCAAAACCACACGATATGCATGCAAATGGTGCTTTTGGCAGAACGCGCGTGTGGATTTCTACCAAACGACGTGAAATGCATGCCAATGCTGCTCTTTTTAGCACCCGCACATGGATTTTTTCCAAAACGCGTTTTAAGCATGCATATGCATCTTTTGGTAGACGCGGCTGCAGTTTTCTGCAAAACCACACGATATGCATGCAAATGGTGCTTTTGGCAGAACGCGCGTGTGGATTTCTACCAAACGACGTGAAAAGCATGCCAATGCTGCTCTTTTTAGAACCCGCACATGGATTTGTGCCAGAACGCGTTTTAAGCATGCATATGCATCTTTTGGTAGACGCGGATGCAGTTTTCTGCAAAACCACACGATATGCATGCAAATGGTGCTTTTGGCCGAACGCGCGTGTGGATTTCTACCAAACGACGTGAAAAGCATTCCAATGCTGCTCTTTTTAGAACCCGCACATGGATTTGTACCAGAACGCGTTTTGAGCAAGCACATGCACTTTTTTGGTAGACGCGGATGCAGTTTTCTGCAAAACCACACGATATGCATGCAAATGGTGCTTTTGGCAGAACGCGCGTGTGGATTTCTACCAAACGTCGTGAAAAGCATGCCAATGCTGCTCTTTTTAGCACCCGCACATGGATTTGTGCCAAAAGGCGTTTTAAGCATGCACCTGCACCTTTTGGTAGACGCGGATGCAGTTTTCTGCAAAACCACACGATATGCATGCAAATGGTGCTTTTGGCGGAACGCGCGTGTGGATTTCTACCAAACGACGTGAAAAGCATGCCAATGCTGCTCTTTTTAGCACCCGCACATGGATTTGTGCCAAAACGCGTTTTAAGCATGCATATGCAACTTTTGGTAGACGCGGATGCAGTTTTCTGCAAAACCACACGATATGCATGCAAATGGTGCTTTTGGCAGAACGCGCGTGTGGATTTCTACCAAAGGACGTGAAAAGCATGCCAATGCTGCTCATTTTAGCACCCGCACATGGATTTGTGCCGAAAAGCGTTTTAAGCATGCATATGCATCGTTTGGTAGACGCGGATGCAGTTTTCTGCAAAACCACACGATATGCATGGAAATGGTGCTTTTGGCAGAACACGCCTGTGGATTTCTACCAAACCACGTGAAAAGCATGCCAACGCTGCTCTTTTTAGAACCCGCACATGGATTTGTGCCAAAACGCGTTTTAAGCAAGCACATGCACTTTTTGGTAGATGCGGATGCAGTTTTCTGCAAAACCACACGATATGCATGCAAATGGTGCTTTTGGCAGAACGCGCGTGTGGATTTCGACCAAACGACGTGAGAAGCATACCAATGCTGCTCTTTTTAGCACCCGCACATGGATTTGTGCCAAAACGCGTTTTAAGCATGCATATGCATCTTTAGGTACACACGGATGCAGTTTTCTGCAAAACCACACGATATGCATGCAAATGGTGCTTTTGGCAGAACGCTCGTGTGGATTTCTACCAAACGACGTGAGAAGCATACCAATGCTGCTCTTTTTAGAACCCGCACATGGATTTGAGCCAAAACGCGTTTTAACCACGCTTATGCATCTTTTGGTAGACGCAGATGCAGTTTTCTGCAAAACCGCACGATATGCATGCAAATGGTGCTTTTGGCAGAACGCGCGTGTGGATTTCTACCAAACGACGTGAAAAGCATGCCAATGCTGCTCTTTTTAGAAGCCGCACATGGATTTCTGCCAAAACGCGTTTTAAACATGCATATGCATCTTTTGGTAGATGCGGATGCAGTTTTCTGCAAAACCACACGATATGCATGCAAATGGTGCTTTTGGCAGAACGCGCGTGTGGATTTCTACCAAACGACGTGAAAAGCATGCCAATGCTGCTCTTTTTAGAACCCGCACATGGATTTGTGCCAAAACGCGTTTGAAGCGTGCATATGGAACTTTTGGTAGACGCGGATGCAGTTTTCTGCAAAACCACACGATATGCATGCAAATGGTGCTTTTGGCAGAACGCGCGTGTGGATTTCTACCAAACGACGTGAAAAGCATGCCGATGCTGCTCTTTTTGCACCTGCACATGGATTTGTGCCAAAACGCGTTTTAAGCAAGCACATGCACTTTTTTGGTAGACGCGGATGCAGTTTTCTGCAAAACCACACGATATGCATGCAAATGGTGCTTTTGGCAGAACGCGCGTGTGGATTTCTACAAAACGTCGTGAAAAGCATGCCAATGCTGCTCTTTTTAGCACCCGCACATGGATTTGTGCCAAAACGCGTTTTAAGCATGCACCTGCACCTTTTGGTAGACGCGGATGCAGTTTTCTGCAAAACCACACGATATGCATGCAAATGGTGCTTTTGGCAGAACGCGCGTGTGGATTTCTACCAAACGACGTGAAAAGCATGCCAATACTGCTCTTTTTAGCACCCGCACATGGATTTGTGCCAAAACGCGTTTTAACCACGCATATGCATCTTTTGGTAGACGCGGATGCAGTTTTCTGCAAAACCACACGATATGCATGCAAATGGTGCTTTTGGCAGAACGCGCCTGTGGATTTCTACCAAACCACGTGAAAAGCATGCCAACGCTGCTCTTTTTAGAACCCGCACATGGATTTGTGCCAAAACGCGTTTTAACCACGCATATGCATCTTTTGTTAGACGCGGATGTAGTTTTCTGCAAAACCACACGATATGCATGCAAATGGTGCTTTTGGCAGAACACGCGTGTGAATTTCTACCAAACGACGTGAAAAGCATGCCAATGCTGCTCTTTTTAGAACTCGCACATGGATTTGTGCCAAAACGCGTTTTAAGCATGCATATGCAACTTTTGGTAGACGCGGATGCAGTTTTCTGCAAAACCACACGATATGCATGCAAATGGTGCTTTTGGCAGAACGCGCGTGTGGATTTCTACCAAAGGACGTGAAAAGCATGCCAATGCTGCTCATTTTAGCACCCGCACATGGATGTGTGCCGAAACGCGTTTTAAGCATGCATATGCATCGTTTGGTAGACGCGGATGCAGTTTTCTGCAAAACCACACGATATGCATGGAAATGGTGCTTTTGGCCGAACGCGCGTGTGGATTTCTACCAAACGACGTGAAAAGCATGCCAATGCTGCTCTTTTTAGAACCCGCACATGGATTTGTACCAGAACGCGTTTTAAGCATGCATATGCATCTTTTGCTAGACGCGGATGCAGTTTTCTGCAAAACCACACGATATGCATGCAAATGGTGCTTCTTGCAGAACGCGCGTGTTGATTTCTACCAAACGACGTGAAAAGCATGCCAATGCTGCTCTTTTTAGAACCCGCACATGGATTTGTGCCAAAACGCGTTTTAAGCATGCATATGCATCTTTTGTTAGACACGGATGCAGTTTTCTGCAAAACCACACGATATGCACGCAAATGGTGCTTTTGGCAGAACGCGGGTGTGGATTTCTACCAAACGACGTGAAAAGCATGCCAATGCTGCTCTTTTTAGCACCCGCACATGGATTTGTGCCAAAACGCGTTTTAAGCAAGCACATGCACTTTTTGGTAGACGCGGACGCAGTTTTCTGCAAAACCACACGATATGCATCCAAATGGTGCTTTTGGCAGAACGCGCGTGTGGATTTCTACCAAACGACGT